>NW_019724587.1:2284608-2294276 GCF_002891405.2 Cryptotermes secundus | reverse complement strand
ACAATTACCCTCACCTATCATCTGGGGCTGGTACAATAGGTCAGAAGTGGCCGCAGTCCAAGGGACTTAGTCCCATCCCACTAACAATAAAAAAAACATAAAAATGTATTAAGAATAACAAATTCCTTTCTCAAACTTAAGGATGTATTGTCGCGTATCGGGCGTATATCGCGACAAATAACTTCACGATGTATTTTATATAGCGAATTTTATTTCACATTCGCTCATACAATCACTCAAATTACAGATTTACGATTACTGCTATCTGCAGTAGCACAAATATTACACTCCAAATGCCAGAATACGACTGACTAGTTGCTGGCTAACTCGGCGGTAGCTCCAGGACTCACTGACTAAGTACAACTAACTGTGAATAGCCTTCCCTGCTCCCTATGTAGCCTCGATCGGACAATACGGCCACGTAATAGGCATCCTTGTTGCCTGGCGCTGTGTTGCTAGTAACGCTAGCGGAAGTAACCGCTGTTACTACTTGGTGACGTCACCGCTGTTGACTCGCGTTGCCTAGCGACCAGGATCCTAGGACTCGGCTAACATCGGCTCGCTTCGGCTTCGCTCGGCGCATCACGGCTGGCGGGGGGTGGGGGAGGGCTCATAGCTCAGCATGTCACAATATATTAATTTATGTTGACATGTAGAGGACATATCCGTAATTAATTATATCCTTGTTAATATAAAATCATCCTCACAAGTAAAGACTGAAGTGTATATGATAGTTATGATATCAGCTCAGATATTTTAGTGCTAATTTCAAAGATGAGTTTACTAACAAACTGGATGAGCTCCAAAGAAACATACCCACTGCAAGCAAACAATGTTTTAAATTACAACTTCACAAGTATCACAAGAATTTTCGTGCAAAATTTCATAACATATATTTAACTTGTTATCGTTACCATATCGCAGAACATAACACATCAGGGTAGCGTAAAAAAATAAAATTCTTCGATATTTTTCCCTAAATAGAAAAAGGACTTCCTTCCTGAAAGGTTTAACTTCAGGAATTCCAGTAATTTAGTAGTTTAGAGGCTGTACTGAAAACCTACAAATTGACTTGATCTTTTCATGTTTTGTTTTGGAGTCTTTGGCATCGGATTCTGACTGAATAATGGCTGGTAGTTGTTCGCTCATGAATGAGGTGCCGAGTACAAAGGGTTTCACTGCGTTCGTTGTCTGAACCACTTGCAGCAGCCTCAATTGTTCGAGGTCGGTTACCCACGTGAATTAGCTCGACTAACCTCTCTCTTTCTCGATAGGTGGAATCATAATTCAGCAACAAACTATTGTTTGCAATACTCAAAAACTAAAAGCTATCGTTGTTTTAGCTTCTAATTTCAAGATTTAACACATCAGTTTTGTGTTTATGCGACAGGAATAAGGTTTTATGGATCATACGCCGTAATTATTCGTTACAGCAACGGCAAGACGAAGAGACCATTAGTCTGTCTGGCGTTGTAATTAAGGTATTCCGAGCAAGCGTTTATTCAAATTCAGAGTAAACGTATTGTCGAGTATTAGCTCAAAGCAAGAACTATGGAGCCAGAAAAACAGCCGTTGCTAGGTAATGCTCACACACAAAAATAGTGGAATTTTAAAGATATGAGATGTGACGAATACAGCCGTTGCTGTGGAGCGATTGGGTAAGCACGTTTCTGCGGAGACGAATTTAAGCAAATATAGAAGAGCTGTGTTTGCTGTGCGGTCCGTGCCGAAGAGTTATAAATAGGACAAAGAAGATCGTTAAAGTCAGTTGAGTTTCGAGACACCAGCCTGCCAGGATATGAGTTTGGGAGCAGAGAAATTGAACTGAGGAAATAAGACATGAGGATTGTTGAGTAAAGTTCAGTTGAGAGTTGAAAGTCCGGCTGTGAAGAAAAGACTTTGTGTGTGTTGTTAATATAGTTATTTCCCACCGCGGCGGCCCAGGTTCGATCCCGGGTATGGACAAGTGGGGTTTGTGGTGAAGAAAGTGGCGCTGGGGCTGGTGCAATAGGCCAGAAGTGGCCGCAGTACAATAGGCCAGAAGTGGCCGCATTAGAAGGGACTTAGTCGCACCCCACTAGCAATAAAAAATATAGTGTAGTGATACCTGGAGTGTGTGAGTCAGTGACAATGTTACAGTCCTTGTGTTAAAACCAGTTATCAGGAACCGGCTAGTGGAGACTGTAATAGACTGAGGACACTAGTGGGTGTAGCTTTGAATTGTAAAGTGTGGACATAAGTGATAGCATATAGGAACGCATATAGGATATTGGTGGGAAAGGCAGAAGGAAAGAGACCACTGGGAAGACCAAGGCTTAGGTGGGTGAACAATATTAAAATGGATCTTAGAGAGATAGGATGGGATGATATGGATTGCATTCATCTGGCTCAGCATAGGGACAGTTGAAGGCTCTCGTGAACACGGTGATGAACCTTCCGGTTCCATAAATGCTGGGAAATTCTTGAGTACCTGCAGAATTGGCGGCTCCTACAGAAGGGCTCAGGACCATGGGTAAGTACCTATACATAGTCCAAATGATTTGTTTGCTAATTTACAAATTTTCTAACATAAATTAACATGATCTCAATTCTAACATGGATCTTGGTCATAAGTCCATGCTACTTAGCTCACAAAATTTGGTGCAAATGATTTACGTGTACATATTGCTACACTTGAGAACACTTCTGCTATGCATTTAAACCTGAAGTTCAATCTTTGGAACAGAGGCTGATTTCACAAATAAATACAAGCTACAAATCTTGTTTAATGGATCAATATGACATTCACTTTGCATTCGTTCAGAATTTCTGTATCGTGTTGCTCCTCACTTCCAGTGTTTTCGTAATCGTGGGTTAAATGAAAAGTTGTCTCCACTCCTATTCTTTGTTGCGTATTTACAATCGCATGTTGCAATACAATATTTCAATAAAGCATTTTAAATCTTATCTTAATATGCTTTTATGTTCTGTCATGGAAACAAAATACTGAAATCAGAATCCCTCCTATATTTATTAACAAATAAATCCAAATACAAGAAGTACATTCAAATTATAGTATCATAATTATATCAAAGTGACTGTAATCCCAGAGTATATGTTTCGTAATGAAGATGAATTATATTTCCTTATTTATCAGAACGCTGAAGAGGAGTGGCTGCATTCTAAATGGTGAACACCCTTAATACGTAAGGCACAGTAGTCCGCTATACAAAGAGTTTCTCTTAAATGTTTCCACGTCCCGAACCTTCTCCTGCTGCTCCAACGTCACCATCTTTGTCCTATGGTGGAGTGGAGAAGCAACCCACCAACTGTATTTATAGACCGTCACATATTTCTACAGGCAACACAATTACACGTCTCAGGAACCTGCATTAAAGGAAAACACCTTTCCTCATCTCTCGTATTTTTCTATTTCAATTTTTCGTATTTTTCTATTTCAATTTTTTAGTCATGATGTGTAAAGAGGTATAATTTAGAGTCTTGCAACTTGCTAATTTTCTGGCTACAGTCATGCGTCATCATTATGTCTTCCGAGCATAAAAATCTTTTTTTTTTTATCCTTTTGGCACTAATTTGGGTCTTGGCCTACCTCCAATTAAACTCTCCGCTTCATTTCAGTTTACTACATCTTAGACAATAGGTAGGACTCCTTGGGCGGTTGGTCAGCTCGTCGTAAGGCCTGTACACATAGAAAAACGCGGGCACACGAACTTACATACACACACCAAATATCCATACCCTGGGTGGGATTCGAACCTACGATCCCGGTTTCCGAGCGAGCGAAGACAGCACATGCCTTAGACCGCTCGGCTACTGTGACCGGCGAGCATAAATTTCGCTATCATAAAAATCACTCGCTTTATGTAAATATTGCAAGGAAAACAGTGAGTAAATTGTATTTAAATTAATAATATTCATGTTACATTTGATGTTACGTGCAAACGGAGATTCTTCGACGGAGTGACAGCTCACCATTCAATTCCTAATAAATGATAGTATTGTGGAGCGTATTATGAACACACATATATAAATTGTATTATGTTAAGTTTTGAATCGTGAGGCTTAAAAATTATTGCTTACATTTTTAACGTTTGAAGTCTTTATTATAGTGAGAATTAGAAATAGGTACGATAAGGTCTTTTCCATAAGGTCCATAAATACAATAGATAATTCTTATTCTGACCTGTTCACAGTTCAGAAAGTTGTTTAAGAATAATGAAGAGTACAGTCTTCTAGGTTCGAACGCCGTGTGGTTCGGAGAAAGTCCGAAGTTTCGGAGGAATATATCGTTTCCTTATCCAAGGTCGAAGAGTAAGTAAAGCAAGAAACGAGCAGAAGCAGGCGGTAAGCTGAGATATTTAAGAGCAAAAACATCTCTCCATTTTGTTGGCTTGAAGGTATTCATGAAACACTGTAGAAAGGAATTGATGTGAATAAGTACATACTGACGTCAAACACTAAGCCTTGCTATTCTACGAACATATGAAAAAAATCGATTTTATCTAATAATAGTCATTAAAGACGAAGTAATATTGTGACATATAAATCCATTGCCAAATACCAGCTGTGTAAACAGGCGACAGTACGACAGTCGTTGCTAGGGAACAGCTCTATGGACACGTTTCCCGGCACCGAAAGAACACGTAATATTGAGAGTTACAGTTGTGAGAAGTGAGTAGCTGGTAGCTGAGGCAAGGACATTTCGGGAACCCAGAGGAAAGGGGACATCCGCCCTTGGTAGCCGCTATCAAGCAACGGCTAGTGAAGACTGATATGCTTTCATGTGCTGCAGTTATAGTGACCTTTGGAATGTATAACTCAGCGAGACTGTCTTAGTTTTTTTATAGTTACGCTCTGTAAGTGTTCAATGAATTCGAATACCAATCCAAACCCGTCTATAGTCAATCACTTGACAATATAAACTTTGTTGTTGTCATCGCCTTCTTGACTTTCCACATAACTGTGCAGCTCCGGTTGAAACGTCGAGAGAGGAATTTCAGAAGGAGGTATCCAACATTGAAGTGTTAACAATAGCCTTATGCTTATTACTTGAATTCCCGTCTTAATAACTGTGTACCAATTAAGAAAACCATGTTACTTAAACCACTTTTCAACATGGCATTGCTCGTGACAACTTTACAGGTGGAAGAGGTGGAGTGTACCTGCAGACAGGTTTATATGGAGTAAGCAGTCGCGAATATCCAAGAGATGCTCTCCAAAATGGAAGCTCGGTAGAGGAATATCGACTTCTCATTGTTCAAAACTAAGGTTAAAGAGGACCTCGGAGTTTGATCAGTTCTGCGGCATGACGTGAGGAATTAAGAAAAGGCAGGCGATTTGAAATTTGAAGGATCAGGCATCTCTATGGGGTAAGTTAAATAAAATCAGAACAAAAAGGTTAGAGAAGTACATTTTGGATTCAGTAGGGGTATAGGATATCAGGTGCCGGTCACGGTAGCCGAGCGGTCTAAGGCAGGCACTGTCTTCGCTCGCTTGGAAACCGGGATCGTGGGTTCGAAAACCACTCAGGACATGGATGTTTGTGTGCGTTTTTCTGTGTTTGTCTACAGGTAGAGGCCTTGCGACGAGCTGATCACTCGCCCAAGGAGTCCTACCGTATGTGTAAGATCTAGAAAAACCGAAGTGAACGGAGTTCATGGAGATAGGCCTAGGCCCACTGGGGCTGTAGTGCCAAGGAAAAAAAAAGGATATCAGGTGGAACAGACTTATGAGGGTTTGACCTAGATTAAACTGGCTCAGGATAGTGTCCAGTGGCGAATTCTGACGGAGATGATAGAGTAACTTCTGTTTCAATTTCTACACGACTTAATTCACAGTTTTTCTTAAAGGATTCTGCACCTTACAGTTTTCTTCATTTTTTTTAATTCGCTTAGTGCGGGGATGGTGTCCAAGTGGGTCCACTCGGCACGGCGCCCACTGATTGTCCTATTGTAGCCTGCCGGGGTGACTATGATAATGGAGAATTTAGTGGAATGAAGACTGGCAGGGGAACCCGAAGTGTTCTGAGAAAACCTGCCCAGAGCCACTTTGTCCACCACAAATCCCACTTGACCAGACCCGAGATCGAACCCGGGCAGCCGCGGTGGGAAGACAGCGACTAACCGCTTGAGCTATGGCGCGGCCGCACCTTACAGTTAGTTAATTACTTAATTAATTTATTAGTAAAACAAGAAATAAACATAAAGCAGAAAGCTGCCGATGTAGGTATATTCGTATAGAAAAAGGAGACAGTTTCTTTCTATAATTCTAGAAAGTGATACCTATTTTTACCCATTTTAAATAAATGCCGAACTTATTTAATTAATTTGATATGAGGGGAATTTAGTGTGAATTCCCACTCCATCTACGGTAAAGCCTAGAAGCCTATATGTTAGAAGATTAGCCAGTAAATGTAGGCTTCCGATATTGCTGGGGTACTTGTATGGAGAGCGAAATAGTACCACGATGCGAGAGAATGTGGGCTCGGTAAATCTGAATGAAAATATCACGTGGTTAATGTGTGCCAACATATTTATGGGTAATAAATCTGGCACAATGCATTGTCCCCAACGTTGGCAGTACTGGAAGGAATCATCGCGGGAGACCCTCTTGTAGAGATGACCATTGGCTGGTTGCTTGTTAGGGAAGTAATATAAAAACAAGCTAAACACGGACGGTGGTGATATTACAAGAGGAGGTAGGGCAGTCACGTTAAGTTTGCAACTGGATGCAGACTGACAAGTGCATATTGAATTATATTCTCCACCCCCTCGTAGCTTATACAAAAATAATGTGAAAAAAATATGATAATAAAAACCGATGTAATCCCATAGCCACAAGACAGGCATTGTCAGAATGAGGAAGTCTGTATGGCGCTATTGATAGTCTATTATATCGACATTTTTGCAATTATATGTGGTACATGCTTCGGGTATTCAAAGACAATGCTGGTACTAGAGGCATCCACTACACGAGTTGCTGAAATGAGGTCTTTCTGACGTCCACCTGGTCCCGCAGTATTACTTCAAAAGTAATCTGATATCGATATCTCATGTCTTATTTGTGCACTATCATACTTGTGTTCTGTACACAAGGTGCATAAATTAATTCATAACGACGACATCAGGTTCCACGTTTCGTATCCAAAACTACCAGATGGATTTCAATTAAATTTACTACTGTGAGCCAGGATTACAATTTTCGGGGCAAATAAATTTTGGCTTATATCTGTATAACGTACATTCAGCTCAGTTTTTTTCTCCTTTTAATCTGCTATCTAAAAAGCTGAAGTTTTCTTTGTGCTTACCTAATTTAGCACTACATCATGAAGGCGTATGGAGGAGTGGATATATTGATCCACATTTTCTTGATATCGACACTAGGTAGAGACCAGTGGTCAGCTTCACGACCAGGCCACTTTACCCCAGGAGAAAGTGTCCCCTGTATGAATTGGATGGCAGATTTGCCAATAGGTACATGAAACAAATCCAGTATCTGGCAGACACCAGTGTTGCCAATAGGTACATGAAACAAATCCGNAGGACCCCAGAGCCGGTCTGAACGACGTGGAGAAGAGAAAGTTCTTAAACCCACCGGGAATCGAACTCCGACCCGTCGGATTACACTATCCTGATTCCTAGTAAAAGATAAGGTAAAAATTCAAATATGCAATATAATTTCTTTATTCCTTGCTATTTAAACTCCTTAAAATTTTAAATGTTAAAATCTCTTCTGAATCGCTGGTTTATGCATACTACGAGTACATGTTTCGATCAGCATTGGCCATCTTCAGGCGACTCTGATATTGGTGATGAAACTGCTTTGCTTCCGTCTGTAAGTTCAATTTTTTTGGCTATGCCCTCGTCTCTGCGCCCATGTGCCCTGTGTTGAGGGGTATTTCCTCCTGTGCTGTTGTTTGCTATGTGTAGGACTGCGTCATAGCTCAAGCGGTTAGTAGCTGGCTTCCCACCGCTGCGGCCCGGGCTCGATCACGGGTCTGGTCAAGTGGGATTTGTGGTGGACTAAGTGGCGCTGGGGTGGGTTTTCTCCGAGTACTTCGGTTTTCCCTGCCAATCTTCATTACATCAAATTCTCCATCATCATAATCACCAGGGGCAGGCTACAATAGGCCACTCAGTGGCCGCCGTGCCGAGTGGACCCAGTTTGACTCCACCCTCCACTAAGCGAATTAATTGCTATGTGTAGCCGGATCCTACGATTCAGTATTATACAATATCATAACTTCATAAACACAGATTTGTGTATATGTGAAAGCAGGTCTCTCATACTAAGAAACGGGGGTTTCCCTCCGAAACGTTGGCTTTACTCTGAAGTATAGGATGTTACAACTCAGAAGACCGTAGTACTCATTATAATCAGCCGTGATAACCTCAAATCCAAAACGCTGTCCCGTCAATTAAAATACTGATTGTAATTGCAACCACAAAACATGCTGAATACTAGCGACTCTTGGAAACAAATGCAGTATCTGGCAGACACCAGTGTTGCCAATAGCTACATGAAACAAATGCAGTATCTGGCAGACACCAGTGTTGCCAATAGCCACATGAAACAAATCCAGTATCTGGCAGACACCAGTGTTGCCAATAGCCACATGAAACAAATCCAGTTTTTACCACTACATACAACATTTACTACATTGCTGTCAGTACCACAGCATTTCCAGCAGGTGGAGTTGTTATCTAGGATATTTTCTCCCTTTTTTATCTATATGTGACATGTCTTGGCTCATGTTTGTCATTTTCAGGTCCTGTTATTAGTTGCAATTGTTCTATCACGTAAGTAGCGTAGATTTTCCATGTAAACCGAGTGAGTTATTTAGCAACCGCATATTATTATGAAGTCACGTATCTCCTTGCAAGTGACAAACCTGGAGATCTAAAATCAATGATAAATTACTACCAGAATTAGGATGGAGAGTCTGAAAATTTGTAGGAGCCCATATGGCATATATAAATGAAATTCGTGGTGTTGGTTGTTAAACAAATCCTGTCGCCCACAGTGGAGAGGAGACAGACGCCGGTCCATGTTTGTGGAACTCAATTTGATGAGCAACAGCTAATGAATTTGTCCCCGCCACTGGGAGATGCAATTTAATTATAACAAGCTGGTCCCCTCTCACAGCCTGCAGTAATGGCCGACATGATAATTCAGAAAGATTTTTAGAACAGACTTGAATCATAATATCCGTTCTCTCCGTATTTCATACCTGTCACAGTTAACAGACTCGTTCTTCTGATTAATTGCGCAATTTTCAGCTGCCGATTAAAGCACTCTATCAATTAATCAGTCAAGACAGGGGGCCTTATTCCGTTCATCATCTTTTAAAGTTATATTTAAAACTGCATGGAAATACGGATACTTGCTAACGAATAAATTTATATTTTCGAGTATGATGATATGTAGTCAAATAAAAGATCATAAATATTTCATAGCTAACTACTGCTTCCATCTTCAGGGCCGAAGTTATACCAAGCAAGTAACGAACCGGAAGCTGCTGCTTGATTAGCATATTTCCACCCTGAATATGGAGGGAGTACTTCCTTCTGAGCCGATTACAGTGGCCGCGCAATTTAAGGCATGAACCACCTCCACCTGCTCAAACACTAGGGTCGTGGGTTCGACTCACAATTGAGGCATGGATGTCT
>NW_019724587.1:2253624-2281392 GCF_002891405.2 Cryptotermes secundus | reverse complement strand
AATCCAGTATCTGGCAGACACCAGTGTTGCCAATAGCTACATGAAACAAATCCAGTATCTGGCAGACACCAGTGTTGCCAATAGCTACATGAAACAAATCCAGTATCTGGCAGACACCAGTGTTGCCAATAGCTACATGAAACAAATCCAGTATCTGGCAGACACCAGTGTTGCCAATAGCTACATGAAACAAATCCAGTATCTGGCAGACACCAGTGTTGCCAATAGCTACATGAAACAAATCCAGTATCTGGCAGACACCAGTGTTGCCAATAGCTACATGAAACAAATCCAGTATCTGGCAGACACCAGTGTTGCCAATAGCTACATGAAACAAATCCAGTATCTGGCAGACACCAGTGTTGCCAATAGCTACATGAAACAAATCCAGTATCTGGCAGACACCAGTGTTGCCAATAGCTACATGAAACAAATCCAGTATCTGGCAGACACCAGTGTTGCCAATAGCTACATGAAACAAATCCAGTATCTGGCAGACACCAGTGTTGCCAATAGCTACATGAAACAAATCCAGTATCTGGCAGACACCAGTGTTGCCAATAGCTACATGAAACAAATCCAGTATCTGGCAGACACCAGTGTTGCCAATAGCTACATGAAACAAATCCAGTATCTGGCAGACACCAGTGTTGCCAATAGCTACATGAAACAAATCCAGTATCTGGCAGACACCAGTGTTGCCAATAGCTACATGAAACAAATCCAGTATCTGGCAGACACCAGTGTTGCCAATAGCTACATGAAACAAATCCAGTATCTGGCAGACACCAGTGTTGCCAATAGCTACATGAAACAAATCCAGTATCTGGCAGACACCAGTGTTGCCAATAGCTACATGAAACAAATCCAGTATCTGGCAGACACCAGTGTTGCCAATAGCTACATGAAACAAATCCAGTATCTGGCAGACACCAGTGTTGCCAATAGCTACATGAAACAAATCCAGTATCTGGCAGACACCAGTGTTGCCAGTAGCCACATGAAACATAATCCAGTTTCTACAACTACATATAACATTTACTACATTGCTGTCAGTACCACAGTATTTCCAGCAGGTGGAGTTGTTATCTAGGATATTTTCTCCATTCTTTATCTATATGTGACAGTCTCGGCACATGTTTGTCATTTTCAGGTCCTGTTATTAGTTGCAATTGTTCTATCACGTAAGAAGCGTAAATTTTCCATGTAAACCGAGTGAGTTATTTATCAACTGCATATTATTATGAAGTCACGTATCTCCTTGCAAGTGACAAACCTGGAGATCTAAAATCAATGATAAATTACTACCAGAATTAGGATGGAGAGTCTGAAAATTTGTAGGAGCCCATATGGCATATATAAATGAAATTCGTGGTGTTGGTTGTTAAACAAATCCTGTCGCCCACAGTGGAGAGGAGACAGACGCCGGTCCATGTTTGTGGAACTCAATTTGATGAGCAACAGCTAATGAATTTGTCCCCGCCACTGGGAGATGCAATTTAATTATAACAAGCTGGTCCCCTCTCACAGCCTGCAGTAATGGCCGACATGATAATTCAGAAAGATTTTTAGAACAGACTTGAATCATAATATCCGTTCTCTCAAAGGCAATATGTATTTCATACCTGTCACAGTTAACAGACTCTTTCTTCTGATTAATTGCGCAATTTTCAACTGCCGATTAAAGCACTCTATCAATTAATCAGTCAGCCTAATCAGCCTTATTCCGTTCATCATCTTTTAAAGTTATATTTAAAACTGCATGGAAATACGGATACTTGCTAACGAAGAAATTTATATTTTCGAGTATGATGATATGTAGTCAAATAAAAGATCATAAATGTTTCATAGCTAACTACTGCTTCCATCTTCAGGGCCGAAGTTATACCAAGCAAGTAACGAACCAGAAGCTGCTGCTTGATTAGCATATTTCCACCCTGAATATGGAGGGAGTACTTCCTTCTGAGCCGATTACAGTGGCCGCGCAATTTAAGGCATGAACCACCTCCACCTGCTCAAACACTAGGGTCGTGGGTTCGACTCACAATTGAGGCATGGATGTCTATGTGTGTGTGTGTGTTTATTCTGTATTTGTGCTGTCCTGTGTGTAGGAGTGGCGTTACGATGGGCTGATCCCCCGTCCAAGAAGTCCTCCCGTCTGTGTACAGGATCAAGAACCTGCACAAGCGGCCAAAGTCCAAAAGGGCTGTAGAGCCATCGAGAGAGGGTCCTCTGAAGGTGAATGGTAAATTTGTTCCTGTGCTCAACGAATTAAGATCTACGCCGTGAACGTGTATGGGGGACTGGATGTATAGATCCATATTTTCTTGACCTCGGAATTAGCTGGAGGTGAGTGGCTAGCTTCACTCCTCTGCAGCTTTACCCCAGGGGAAAGCGACCCCGATACAGATTGGATAGGAGGTTGGGTAGACCCCAGAGCCGATCTGGACGATTTGGAGAAGAGAAAACTCTTGAATCTCTCGGGTGTCAAACTCCGACCCTTCTGTCATCCAGCCCGTAGCCAGTCGCTATACACAATGCGCTGGCCCGGCTCCTAATTTCTCTGAAATTTCGGTGAATTTCTAGAGGACTACATGGTATTTTGTTCCAAAACACAGTACGCTTATTCCTCACAGCTGTATCTGTAAGAACCTCAATCCAATAACATTTGCTCATAATTTTGTGTCCTCAGTTAATTAACGGAGAGCTTTGATTAGGAACTGTAGACCATAAGAATTGCCTCTAAGTAGACGTTACAGATCAGACCTTTTCCACTCCCTAGTACTGTTTATGGTCTCAATTTCTTGCCTTCTTTTCCTTTCGTTTTATTCAAAAATGCACAAAGCAACTGAGAGCAGAAAGCTATACCAATTTTATACAGCTGAGTTTTCGCATCATTCATCCTGGGAGGCTGAGGAATGACAGAAGCAAACTCCACGATTCCAACAAGATGACTCTAAAACATAGCTTAGCTAATCCGTTTCTCCGCGCTACTGACAGAAAGCAAACACAACGCTTCATAGTCTCTTTGTTTTGGCTTTAAGTTTACGAGAATACACTTGTTATAAAGGTACTAAACCCTTAAGGTGCAGTTTCAGTTACCATAACCTGCCTTAACATTAAAAAAACTGTAATTTGCCTAACTAACTCCATAGAGCTGAGCCCTTCTTGAGAAGCCGCCAGTTGTGCAGCTACTCACGAATTTCCCAAAATTTTATGGAACCTGAAGGTTCATTTGTGTCATCACAAGAGCCTTTCAGTCGGTCATATCCTGAGCCAGGTCAATATAGTCAACACTACCGCAGCCTATCGCTCTAAGATCCATTTTAATATTATCCACACAATTATGTTTTGGTCTTCCTAGAGGTCTCTATTATTCTAGCTTTCCCACCAAGATACTCTCTGCATTTTTTGTTCGCTTCCATTCAGGCCACATGGCCTGTCCATCTTATCAGTCTGATTGCACTTGGTCAAGGGAAAAAATTACAGCGGTATTAGGGAGTCGGTCACAGTAGCCGCGGGGTCTAAGGTGTGAACTGTCTTCGCTCGTTCGGACGCTGGGATCGTGGGTTCGAATCCCACTCAGGGCATATATGTTTAGTGTGTATGCGTTTATTCTGTTTGTAATGTCCTGTGTTTAGGTAGAGGCCTTCAGACGGGCTGATCACTCGTCCAAGGAGTCCTACCGTCTGTGAAAAATGATTACGGAACTGAATAGCAGAAGTCTGGGCCGTGAATGGGCTGGAAGAGCCATCGAAAAAGAAAAAGGTATTAGGAAACACGCATCAGTTACCCAATACCTAGAAAGCTTAATAACTATATTTATCTTACGTCCAAATATTTTCTTCTGACCTAAGGTAAAGTTAAATTTGTGCCTGTGCTTAATTAACTAAGCATCACGCCATGAAATCTTATAGGGGATTAGAGATATAGCTGCAACCTTCTCGAAATCGACACTAAATGGAGGTGATTAATTAGTTTCATTACCCGGCCGCTTTACTCCCGCGAAAAAGTCCTTCAGAAACGGTCTGGACACTGTGGAGAAGCGAAATATCTCTCACCGTTGCTGGGGATTGAACCCTTGCCGTCCAGCACGTAGCCTGTCGTTATACGGAGTGAGGTATCATCGTAATTAACACACTAACTTACTACCTGTCGCTCTGTTACCACTAGGCGAGCATCTGCTTTCGTGACTACTGGAAGGCAGGAAAGAACAAACAGACGCGCTCGGTCAGCTTACTGAGGAGTCTTGTCGTGGGACCGCAACAAGTGTTGCGAGCAGCATTAACGGGACATTCTGTCTCACTGCTTTCGTCACTCCACATGACAAGTCCCTCTGTGCCAACATCCCCCTCGAACCTCTTAAGAGAGAGCGTGTGAATTGATACATCAGTTGAAAATCTGGACAAATGAATTTCGTTAGTACTGCAAACACAATATGCAGCCTCTCAGGGGGTTTCCTAACATTGTTAAGGTTTGGAAAAATATTTCATTACGCAAACCTAGAACGAAGAATTCGGAGAAGGGTGAGAGAGAGAGAGAGAGAGTGTATGTGGATAGGTTACGAGAGAGGGAGGGAGAGAGAAGTAGGGGAAGAGGGTGGAAGGCACCATTAAGTCAAGCGGAGAGAGTATTCTGGGCAAGTCACAAGCAGTCACAAGCTTCTGGGAAAGTAAAGCAGGCAAGCCTATAGTCAACTATAGGAGATCCCACTTGGAATACTGAATCAGTTTAGTTTGCAGCAACAGCGGTACCAGTGAAGGCAGAGAGGCAGGGGCCCCCGGGCACGAGCATGGCCTAGAATAAATTACCATTTCTGCGACAGGCGTAAAGAAGGGAATCCATTAGCAAAGATACTGCAGAACAACGTGGGAAAGCACAGTTTCCTCTTACTAGTTTCCAGAACTTAAGTCCCGTAACACAAAGCGGGTTAGAGTGCCGTTAACCTTCCGCATTCTCATTCGGCAAGTACTCCGTTCGAATACCGGAAGAGACTTTACTTGTCCTGGTTGAGACTTGTAGGGTTATTGCTCAGTCTCTCCAGGCATATGCGCGTACTGGGATAGTACTTCAATTAGATGATGATCGCTTCCTTCCAAATCATTTCAAGTTCCACATCCGTCTGTCACGCTACCGTTCCACATTATATAACTTCTGACAGCATAGTAAAAGAACCCACAAAAAATTATATCCCAGAAAAGTAATGAAGAGAGTTTCATGTTAATCGTTTCTTTGACACAGTATGTCTGACTTTTGTGTTTCCGAGATCACAAAAATAACAAAAATTGAATTATAAAATGTCTACCAACCTACACAAAAACACAATAAAGGACGCGACGAAATTTCAGTTAAATAAACTAATACATGAGAGCAAGGAACAGGAATTGTAGCTGTGGAGAAAAACAGTAGGCTGTTAACAATCATATGCAGACAGCCACGGACAAACATCGCCCGACATTTCACGGGTGTCTCTGAAACTTGAATTCACATTCCATGTCAAATGTTGCTGACTTATATCAATATGTGTTACTGCAACTGTTTTCTTAATGTCATTAAGAAAGAAACAGCTCGTCCGATTGATATCAGATCACGTAAGATGAGCAAAATAATAAAAGAAAGGCAAAATTATCCCTGTAACAGGATGTGGAGACCTCATTTCTGTTAGAGGCTGAATCAGCCCCATGGCCACAGTGCGGCTGGAAGGATTAGGTCAACTGAAAAATCCCACGATGCCATCTGGAATCGAACCCGCGACCTTCTGGCTTGTTCCATAGTGCCTCAACTAACTACGTTACCGCGTACCCGAAGTTGAACGAAATGATGAAAGATAATACTTTATTCGAGCCACTCTGATCTTGGCAGTATCGTTGTTAAACCAATTAATATGAACCTAATCGACAGAGGAATAAACTTCGTGTAACATCATTTCTGTCTGATATGACTCACTTTCAAGCAACAAGCGCAGGCGAGGATAAAGCAACTAAGTGACTTCCCAGTGAGTAGAACCTACACAGGCCATGTCGTCGTTTGTAATGAAAGCATTCACAATGTAAATTGAAGACTACCTGAATGTTATTAAAAACAGAAGGAAAAACACTGTTATAAATTCGTTTTTTGTATCTGTGATATAATATTAAAGTAACTACAAACAATTACAATGAGGTCCAACTATATTGAGTCGCTAAATTAAAAGACTCTTTAAAAGCATCTACTGTTATGATACTGTGCCCATTTTACGTATCTTTAATGTTCTCATTGAAAAGTAACGAGTTAATTACAAAACTGAAATAAACAATAATGAATACAAGAAAAGGAAAAGACGGTCAAAGAGTCTGTTTAATCATGAAGCCCTATCCAGTCGCAAACAAAGCCACTAATAAAACTCCTTTCAACCCTGAACTGTCCCCCCTTAATGTCTGCCACAAAAGCTTTAAGTTCGGACATAAAGAGAGAGCACTACAGCCTCTCTTACACATTTGTATAGAACAGTGTCCATTAGGAACAACTTCGAAGTACGGGCCAACATCTACGGATTCACAGTTGCTATGAATACAGCCTCACTCCTCTCTTTCTGATGAAGGAAGCGAAAGAAAGAGACGTACTACACATATACCAACACTGTTCACTGTGTCTGCTTCCCTCAACCTTTTATTTGTTCACTCTTAATTATCCGGTACTCCAGAGTTAGACAAGATTCCCAATCACACTAGCCCACCATATTGTTATCCACACGTGACTCAACTCAAGAGCAAAGCAATGCTTGCTTATTACAGCTACAACTACTGAATTCTCCTTTTATTTGTTTTGTACAGGCGAGAGTACTTTGTTATATTACAACTCGAAATTTAATCAGACAGTTGCAATGAAAATAAACGCGGAAGTCTGCTTCATTAATGTAGTTTTATGTGGTGCTTAAGGGGGCCAAACGGATATTACTATACGCTGTACCTTCACGACAGCACGTCTCTCCACGTTAAAGTCGTGAAGTAAGAACAACAGAGCAGTTTTTGTTCGGTGCAGATCCAGCTGCGCATACATGTTTTTTAGATATGGTAGTAATTATTTCCGTGTTCTTCTTCGTCTATTCTGATTCGGAGCTAATTCCGAAAATAGTAATCGATCAGGCTTTCGACAGGATTCCTTATATGCGTAATAAGTCCATAACAAAACATCTATCAGCAAACGATAACAGAAGAATTAACTCCTTGGCCTGTAGTCCGCAAGCGAACTATACAGACCGAGCAACCGGCGCTTGTTGGCGAGTTTAGTGCCAACTTTTAGCGGATAGAGGAAATCACGTGGTCAACGCAACGGTTCTCCATGGCCGTTAATCTCGGTTTTTTAGATCGAAGTTGTTATTTCCTTGAAATACGTAACTCCTGAATTATCTTCACGAGGCTGAGTGGACCCCGTTCCAGACCCACTAATTTTCAGAAAATCTGGTAGCGCTGGGAATTGAACCCGGAACTCTGGATCTGTAGCCAGAAATTGTGACCACTAGACCATAGAGGCTGTCACGATAACCGAAGACAATGCAGAAAACGCAGACTTAGTATTATTTTCAGAATCCACCCTTTTCCTAATGATGACACAATTTCATACTAAAGCTCAGGCAGTCGTAGCCAAAGAAGGGTGATTTTCTTTGGTTCAATATTCCCACAAAAATCATAAACTAATCAAGACATTTTTACAGCAGATTGCAGACGGCGGCTCTCCTTGCTTTGTGGTCACTAATATATTTTAGTGCCCGGTCACGGTAGCCGAGCGGTCTAAGGCATGCAATGTCTTCGCTCGCTTGGAAACCGGGATCATGGGTTCGAGTCCCACTCAGGGAATTGATGTTTGTGTGCTTTTTTCTGTGTTTGTGTACAGGTAGAGGCCTAGCTACGAGCTGATCACTCGCCCAAGGAGTCCTACCGAATGTGTAAGATCTAGAAAAACCGAAGTGTACGGAGAAGTTCATGGAGGTAGGCCTAGGCCCATTGGGTCTGTAGAGCCAAGGAAAAAATAAATTTTAGTAAATTATTATTATTATTATTGAAATGCACATTTATATCAAATTGAATTATGAAGCTCTTTATTGTGTAAGCTCCTAAAGTATTATAAGTTTACCAAATCAAAGAAGAAATGACGGATATGAAGGACGTATGAGGAAGATAGGGAACAGGTGTACATATACATAGATATGGATGGTAAACCTGGGAATACTCTTTGAAATGTGGGGATGAGGGGATGTGAGCATTACACGAAAATGGAACTTAAAGTAACAGGGTGGGAAGGGCCGCGCCATAGCTCAAGCGGTTAGTCGCTGGCTTCCCGCCGCGGCGACCCGGGTTCAAACCCGGGTCTGGTCAAGTGGGATTTGTGATGGACAAAGTGACGCTGGGGTAGGTTTTCTCCGAATACTTCGATTTCCCCTACCAATCTTCATTCCACAAAATTCTCCATCATCATAATTACCCGAGGTAGGTACAATAGGCTAATCAGTGGCCGCCGTGCCAAGTGGACCCAACTGGACTCCATCCCCCACTATGCGAATTAAAAAAGAAAACAGGGTGGGAAATGAATTCATCTAGTTCAGGAGACATATCAGTGGAGGGCTTTAGCGAACGCAGTGACGCACCTTCGAAACCCAGCTTCCCGAGATGTCAGGTTCTCGAGAGAGAATGTGCTACGCAGGGCAGTTTAGTACAGCTACGAAATATGCAGCTGGATCAGCACTTGTCGTCACGTGAAGGAGAAGGCACGCGGAATTACATCATCGCGCTACTGTACAAGCCTTCAATCGACATTGCTATTCAGAATGAACAGCCTAAAACTTATGCATGTCTGTTTCTTTTTCTGCTTAACAATGCTTTCATCACCGAACGGTTGGGTGAATAATGGATGATGACTCGGGGAGGATTTGAAGGAAGTGATCTTAGACTATTTCATGATACCGTCCCGACAGTCATCTGGAGGGCTGAGTAAAATTACAAAAAACCTCAATCAAAATATTCGGCGTCCCAGCCGAGATTCGAAGGAGGTACTTCCCACATGCAAGTCAGAAGTCTTACAGTCTGATAACATAGTTCTTTGTATACCTATATATATATACCACTGGATATATATGAGGCTGCAAAGGAAATAAAAAGAAAATCGTAGCTAGGAGTAAGAAAGGCTATTGGTGGGGCTAGTGCCGTATGGACATTGCATTCAGCAATACAGGTACGAGGAAGGACATGAATGGGTGTGTATACGCAGCAAATTGTTAACAGAGTGTCAACAAAAGAGGAGGCGATGTACAGTTTATTGATTTTAAAATAGTTGCGTACATAAGCAGAAACCGATAGATCTGTTGGCAAGACTGGTAACAGTGCCTGGCGATAATTTTAGTCGAAGAATATCGCAGTCAACCTTTATATAAATTTAATTTTAGTGCGAGAATTCTCATCTCATGGTGGAGACATTATAATTCACTATGGAATGTGATTTAGTATATTCTGGTAGAAGTTTTCCAACGATCTTGAAGAATATGCTGTTTCCAAAAGGGAACACTCTTCTTGCATTTAAAACAGAGAAACCACTGCACACAACCAATAAATTTGCTGTATATAAATTTTAAGAGTAATTCTATCTTACGGGATATGACGCCATGTACTCCAGTAGAAATTGACCATCGTTTCGGAGGAACGTACTGTCTCCATCTACAAGGTCTAGAAGTAGAGAAAGAAACCAGGAAGAAGCAAGCAATTCTGCTTGGCAGGAGGCAAGCATTTCCGCTTCCGGCTTCTTTCTTGCCGGTTGTTTCCTTGCCTTACTCTTCAAGTCTGTGACATAGAGGCAGTGTGCTTGTCCGAAACGTCGGTAGACTTCTACCATGCTATATGGCATAACATTCCAAAAGACAATATTCTTAATATTCACCGCTGTGACAACCTCAAATCCAATATAACCTAAATTCTTTCATTCATTTCTATTACGACGCTGTGTCAACTGGTGTGGTTAAGTATAGCAACAGGTATTCGCGAGAAGTTTGCGACTAAAAAGGTACGACATATGAGAGCCATTCAAGATATTTGTCTGGAGGCTGTAGGGAAAACCACGAACAACGTTGGTGAGGGCATTTCAACTCTGTCAATTCCCCAAAAAATACCTTCATCACTACACTAGACGCTAAGCTGTTGAAAGAAAGTAAGGGGTAATGGACTGCATATCCTGCGGCACTGGATTGTCTTTTCTTCTTTAATAATGGAATGAAAGTTTCGAGTAACCAATCAGTGTAGCCGTAAGTGGATCTGATATCGTGACTTTCCGACCGATGAAGAGACATTAGACTTACAGCAGAAATCACTAGAACCCTCTGCTGTATCTGTTCTCGATACTTGACCTTACTTACATGCTTGTTTACTTATAGAACTGAGCCCTTCTTGAGAAGAAGCCAATTTTGCAGCTACTCAAGAATTTCCCAGCATTTTATGGAACCCGAAGGTTCACTATCGTGTTCACAAGAGCCCTTCACTGGTTCCTATCCCGGGCCAGATCATTCCAATCCATACCATTCAATCCTATCTCTTCAAGATCCATTTTAATATTGTCCACCCACCTACGCCTTGGTCTTCCCAGTGGTCTCCTTCCTTCTGGCTTTCCCACTAATAACCTATATGCATTCCTCAGCTCCCCAATTCATGCTACATTCCCTGCCCACCTAATCCTCCTTGACTTGATCGTTCTAATTTCGAAATACAAACTGGAATGTGTCTGATATTCCAGCTGACCATTAAATTCTTCGGTGCTATTCAGAAAGAATTATCAGTGTCTGAGATTTAACTGACTAGTATTAATAATATGTATTATATTTCAGTGTCGTTTTGCACTCAGGTTTCACTTATAGTCTATTTTCCCGGCAATAAAGCAACAAATTAATAACATTAATTCACATTTAATCCATACAATGATCGCTAAATTTATAAAATGTTATTAATATTATTACAGTATTAACATATACAGTATATGCAATATCACAATGCATTGTAATAATACATATTTATTTTAATAATTTTAATAGCATTTTATACACTGTATGGATTTAATTTTAGCAATGTTATTAATTTGTTGCATTATAGACGGGAACAATAAACCATAAGATAACTGACAAGAATATTTAATTTTCAGTGTTAATTACTCTTGACTTTTTAAAGACAAATAGAAAGAAGTACAGTGACTGTGTGTAACTGCGTCACATATGTGGACCACTAAAGTCTGGATCTCGTGTCACAGCTGCTATTCAATTCAAAGTTTATTTCGGTTCGTTTAATGAATTTCCGCTAGGTGGTGCCACCATGCAGTTTCCCATCTCAATATAAGTACTTGCATTCAACTTAACAATTCTTATACCTATATTTTTCACTCGGAGAAGTTCATGGAGGTAGGCCTAGGCCCACTGGGGCTGTAGTGTCAAGGAAAAAAGAAATATTCTTCATTAATGTAAAAAATTCCAGACTTATGAACAATGTTTAGAAAAATTGCTTTACGGAACTTGTGACGTCTTACATTACGCCACCCGTCCTCTCACTGAGATATCACAGAATTAATTAATTAATTAAAAATCGGGATTTTAAATACTCATGAAGTACCACATTATAAGATGCAGTGTGTATAATGCCGAAAAGGATTTGTGCTCTTCAGAAGGCTGTTTGAAACTTTTCCGTATCACTTTGTTATATGGTTTAAGTTACGTAGAATTTACTTAATTCAAATTCTTAATCCACATGAGCCTACCAAAAACACATCACGATAGAGCAGACCTAACTCCGCTAGTAACCGCTTTCGTCCTGCTTTCTCACTTGTCTTACAATTCAATCCTGAAAATGGAGGCGTTATAATCACCCGAAACATCGGTTAACTTTCAATTTATAACTTTATAACTTTTCATGTCTACCATACTACATACATACTCCGTGGCTTGTAGTCCGAAAGCGAGCTATACCGACCGAACGACCGCCGCTTGTCGGCGTAATGCCAACTTTAGCGGATAGAGGGTGTCACGTGGTCAGCGCAGCGGATCCCCACGGCCGTTAATCTTGGTTTTCTAGACAGGAGCCTCTATTTCCTTGAAATAGCTCCTCAATTATTCTCACGAGGCTGAGTGGACCCCGTTCCAGACCCACTACTACTCAGAAAATCTGGTAGCGCCGGGAATCGATCCCGGGATCTCTGGATCTGTAGCCAGGAACTCTGTCCAATAGACCACAGAGGCGGTCCATATCTACCATATGAGAACCGAAAATCCTAAAGTTGCTTTCTTCTAAATATTATGTTTCGTTCTCATTATTACGTTTTTACTTCGTAACACAAAATGTATCATGAAGAATGCGTATCGTCGTGAATTCATAAATCATGGCTTCCATCCATATTAATTTTCATCCCCAAATAAAATGTAAAGTTATCCCTGTAACAGGCCGAGGAGGCCCATAGGATTGTGAAACTTGAGGGTCTCACATTTTCTAGAAAATCGGCTCACAGATGGCGGTAAGGTTGTCCGCCTTTTACTCCCCCCCACCCCTTCCAGCGATGATTCCTGATACTCGTTTCTGTTGGAGACTGAGTCAACCCCAGGGCCACAGTACGACTGGAAGGATTAGGTAAATTGAAACTACCCACCTCATCGGGACTCGAACCCCAGACCTTCAAGCATGTAGCATAGTGCCTCAACCAACTACGCTCTCGCATACCCAAATATCTATAATTATCACAATATATTATAAAATCGTTTCCATCCATGGTCAGTATCTTTCGGGTTTCCTAATTACTAGATATTTCTATTTTCTTAGTTATTTTGTTTTTATTTCTTGTGGTGGGGTCAGACTGAGTCCAGTTGGTACTGCTTCCACTGCTGGTCTATTGTACCAGCCCCGGATGATAGATGCTGTTGTGAAGCAGTCGGTAGAATGAGAACTGGCAAGGGAAACCGAAGCACTCGGAGAAAACCTGTCCCAGTGCCACTTTGTCCACCACAAACCATACATTACCTGACCTGGGCTCGAAACCTGACCGCAGGGGTTGGGAGCCGGCGACTAACCGCCTGAGTTATGACACGGTGTCTTTTGTTTTCATTAAATTTAATGCCAGACGCAATGATTCGTTCCCCTCTTGTACCCTTATTGTCATGCATTTTAGGTCTTTAATATATTGCGATATTACAAGCTGGTAGTCTGAAAAACGGGGAAAGTAATCCAACAATTTCATTGGGCATACCCATTTCACTGCGATCGACTTCCCAATTCTGAAGTACATTTTTTTAAAAGACCTATATTTCAGACTCTAATTGTGATACGCAAACACAACATCTTTATTCTGACCTCTCGTCTACCGGAAATTCTGTTGATGGTTTTTGCCCTACGTTGATTTTTAAATAGGATTTTCACACACACCTACGATATCTCGGTATAATTACGGACTACGGGTTGCAAGGCCCCAGCTCATTTCCCTTCCTCTCGGCTTCCAGACCGGCTTTGGGGCCCATCCAGCCTCATGCAAAATGGGTACTGGCGACAAAGCGGCCGTTGGCCCTTAACTTCCATCTACTGCGTAGGACAGGAATGGTGGAGCTATACCTCCAACCCCACATGTCTTAGTCGCGTGGTGCTTAATTAATTAAGCTCATGGAAAACTTTACCTTTGCAGGATCTGAAGTTCTGACAGCGGTGGTTGTGAAGAGATATCTTCTAGAATATAACACCATGTAGTCTGTTGAGAATCGACGGACGTTTCCCAAGAACATGTCGCCTCCAGCTTCAGGAGCGAGGACTAAGCCAAGCAAGAAACTACCATTAAATCAGGTGGCAAATCTTCAACTTTACTGTTACCTACATTCGGTACTGATTTAATGGTACCCGGGTTTATACCTATAAACCTTCATTGTAATGCATACGTTGACCGCATTTGTGGTCTAGTTGTCAGAGATCCTGCCTACAGATCCAGAGGTCCGGGTTCGATTCCCGGAACTACCAGATTTTCTGAGAAATAGTGGGTCTGGAACGGGGTCCACTCAGCCTCGTGAGGATAATTGAGGAGCTATTTCAAGGAAATAGCGGCTCTGGCCTAGAAAACCGAAATTAACGGCCGTGGGGATTCTTTGAGCTGACCACGCAACGCCATCTAGCCGCAAATGTTGGCACTAACTTGGCCGACAAGCGGCGATCGCTTGGTCGGTATAATTGGCTTGCGAACTAAAAACCACGGAGCTTGTAGCTTGTAGCTTGTAATGCATATGTTAAGGAAAATTTCGATGTCCTGTGAGAATAAGGGTACTCTTAGAAACGGCGGAGAAATGTATGATGCAGAATTTAAGTACTGTTTCCTCTCCTTTTGTGGTTGCTTTGAATCCAGAGAAAGTAACTAAAAAATTACAGAACAAAATATAACTGATGGCTCCAATTGGTGTAAGCCCATCGCTTTTAACATGTAAGTATAAATCTCCATAAATCACGTGTCAAAAGTAAATACATCCTGGTTAAGGAAACCGAGACTCATGCTAACAAGTTGAAGGATGTCATGACTTCATTCACACATCTTCAAGACAGCCGCTGGTGTAAAAGGGAACAATCGATGTGCTACAAAATATTATTCTGGCATATTAATTTTGACTGCGGAATGAATCTTTCCTCAGTACACGATATCTCACCCTGGCAGGTAACATTGTGTTGCAGGTGGGCAGACAAAATGTTGGAGAGCCGGAACCCCCACCACATCAGAAGCTGCTGTTCATTTCCCATGAATTCTCGTGCTCCATATAAGGAAGGAACTGCTTCGTCAGGTCAGCAACTGCATCTTCTCGAGAAAGACTGGGTTCCTCAGATGTAGACTGTATTACTGTTCAGCAAATATGTACGAAGATGAATCGTGCTCTTTGTCCTGAACGTATTTACAAATACAACAGATTTTAAGCTGCATTTATTGCAACCAGATCTTAGTTAATTAGAACATGTTTCTGCCTAACATTGCCATTATACAGGGTGCCCAGTCCAAAATACTCCGAAACATCACGAACGCACCGTGGTATGTATCTAACCACACCCTACATACAGATCTAAAAACTCCTTACGCAAGAGAAGTCATCCGAGATAACAGCTCCAAGTACTTCAACAAATTAGAAAATCACTCCAACCCACTTCTTCAACCACTCCTACAACCTCACCAAAATCGAAGACTCAAAAGAATTTGGCCACCAGATTTAAGGACCTGAGGAAAACACCACTGGATATTTATTCCGCTCACGTCGTGAAGAGTGTACAGTAAATAGTTATTATATTGTACACCAATCAGCACATTGACTTATGGAGTGTACAAGCTGATTGACAATAAAGGGAAAAAAGTTTCTACCTCGTTTGGCCTTCTTCAGGAGGATTTCCAAAATTATAAAATGAACGTGCTTTACACTAGCTTTGTTAGGTAGTGGTTAAATAGTATTTTTTTTTTTCCTTTGGCGCTATGGCCCCAGTTTGGGCCGTGGCCTACCTCCATAAAACTCTCCCTTTTACTTCGGTTTATTAGATCTTAGACGTTCGGTAGGACTCCTTGGGCGGGTGATCAGCTAGTCGCAAGGCGTCTACCTGTACACAACCACAGAAAACACGAACAAACACCAAACATCCATGCCCTGAGTGAGACTGGAACCCACGATCCCTGCTTCCGAGCGAGTGAAGCCAGTGCATGCCTTAGACCACTGGACTACCGTGACCGGCAGTGGTTAAATAGTACTATAGCATAACACAGTGACTAACAAGATCATTATTATTTAAACATTTGGATAAGAGACTACTGGTTACAGTAGTATGTTATTTTGCAAGCGAAGAAGGTAAATATGGTTGATAGCTGATTCTTAGACTTACGAATGTTGTAGAAAACTATTTAAAAGTAATTTTCTTTTCTAATGCTGGAAAACCTCTTAAAGATGGCCAAGCTATTCCGAAATATATAAGGTAATGTCAAGTTCTGAATAATTGCAAATTCGATTCCCTGGATAAAAATTAAAGTTCATTGAATATGAAATTTATTTGGCGTATAATGCCTATCATGAAAACGCTGACTAATATTCGGTGAAGAAGGTAATAAAAGGCATTCCACTAAGAGTTACTTGAAGGTTTCAAGTCAAAATTTACGCAAGTCAGTCCCTAGTAACAGTAGGACCCAAAGTTGTAACTCCAGTAATATCAAATTTCGTCAATGGTCTCGATCCAGAGCCAGTTCTGTCCAACTCCTAGTTTCACAACCTATTTCCCAAACATTTATCCTAATGTTATACGTCTATCTCCTAGATGTCCGAGCGGCAGTTTCCCAAAATTTTCCCATCCGAAATTATGTAAGTCTACACAGACTCTCTTGGCAACTGCAAAAACAAACCAAGAGAGAAATAAGGTATGATCAAAATGGCAAATCATTTTTGTACGTGCGAGAATAGTGAAGAAAAAGACAATTGTGGCCTACTTTAAACTATTACTTAGAATTTTCGTAAAGAATATAGAGCCACTGGAGTTAAGTAAGGCTGGCTTGGAGTGATAAATCCGTAAGACTATCTTTCAAGATGCATTCATTGAAGCATGAAAAGTTCTGCAATTCAATGAAGACAGAATATGGAATAGCATACTATTTACGAATACTGCGAGCATAATGTGGCATGGGAGTGTTTTCCTCCTCATCAGCCAACTAATTACGTAACCGAACTGTGTTTTGTTCTCTCGTCTAGCGACAAGTGACGTGTGACGTTTATACCAAAAAATGATGCAACTTGTTTTTTTCCTCTCGTCCGCCCCCCCCCCCACACACATACACAACCGTTGTGTTCTCTGCAGCTTTAGACGTGCGTGCCATATTTTATTTATGGTCTGTGTCGTTGTCAACAGCATAACCGTCCCCAGAACACGTTCCAGACCCAAGACATCGCACGCCGAGGTGTTCCGGAAAATTAATTTAAAATTCTTAACAATCCGAAGTGAAAGATACAACCATTTCCAAGCGTTAATCTAAGTTCTTTTAGTCGTATTAGTCAACCTGTTTCTTCTGCAAAATAAAATAACCCGCCGAATATATGTGTTTTAAAATGTTCTACGTTTAAAAAGGAATGTCGAGTCAGGTCATTAATCGACAAAAATATAATTTTAACCCTGTAAACTGCCACGTGCTTTAACACTTTCAAGTAAGAAATTCGACTAAATATTAAAAAAAAAGGTAACGGTATCCCTGTAACAGGCCGTGGAGGCCCATAGGGTTGTCAGATGTTGAGATTCCCATATTTTCTAGACAATAGGCTCATAGATGGCGGTAAGGTTGTCAGCCCTACCCGCCGGCCGTCTTTACCTCCAAGAACGTTCCAAGAAAATTCCTGGTACTCATTTCTGTTAGAGGCTGAGTCGACCCCAGAGTCATAGTGCGGCCGGAAGGATTAGGTCAATTGAAAAAAAAAGACTTCATCGGGACTTGAACCCGCGACCTTCCGTCTTGTAGTACAGTGCCTCAACCAACTACGCTACCGCGTGCCCCCGACTAAATAATACGTAAAAATTAAATTAATAACTCACAAAGAACACACTGCATGTCCGCTACAAAAATCAATCGAACAAACAAAATCCGTGGTTTTAGTCCGCCCGCCCCTTGTCGGCGAAGTTAATGCCAAGTTTAGAGGGTACAGAGTGTGGCGTGGTCAACGCAATGAATCCCACTGCCGTTTTCGGTTTCTAGACCGTAACAAAAATCAATTAGAAGTAATATGTGTATAATATGTTTATTATGAAGATCATAAGAAAGTGGTGAGTATATTCTATTGGCAAAATACAGAATATCGTAATACTCGTATTAAAACAGGTACGGCATCATAATCTCTGTGCTTCGAAAGGTCAGCGTGCAACAGTTGTCCTGTAGATGCTTACGGTATACTGAGGGATTTCCGTCACTTCTCAGAATAAACAACAGCGAACTGTTTCTGCTGCACTTCACTAAACATCTGTACATTCTAACGCTGATTCAGTGTGCATTTCAGGGTTTAATGCCTGTGATTTCCTGTCTGGGACCCATCTGATCGCAAGACTAGTGAGTTCTTGGACTTTGTCCACGTCCTGTATTCTAAAAAACATAACGTTTCGCGAACTTGCTCAGTTTCCGTCACCAAGTGAGGGTGTGGGAGACACTTATGTTGGGTTTGTTAAAAAGAGTTAATCCAAATTTTTAGTGTTCTTATAATGCCGGAGAGGGACACGCGGTAGCTCAGTTGGTTGAGGCACTATGCTACAATCCGGAAGGTTGCGGGTTCGAGTCCCGATGAGGTCATCCGGTTTTTTAACTGACATAAGCCTTGCAGTTGCACTAAGGCCCTGGGATCGGCTCAGCCTCTAACAGGAGTACCAGAAATCTTCTCTGGGGTTCAAGTGTGCTCTGCGTGTACGGCTGAAAACTTCACCGTCATGTGTGAGCCGATTGTCTAGAAAATGTGGGACCTCGACCTCAACGGAAGGGACCTCCACGCCCTGTTACATGGATAGCTTTAGTTTAGAATACCGGACAATGGACAAAGTCAGAACATTTTAGAATCTATCACGTGATTTATATTCTCAAAGGTATCTATGGACACCATGTCACTGTATCTTTGCACATTTACCCTTTGTAGCTTTCTGTTAACAACAGCAACATGGCCTTTATGAGAACTTCTGAAAAGGAGAAAACACTACTAAAATATAAAGCAGGATCTCAAGTTTTATTCAACCACAGATTTTCGATATGTGTATAACATTTATGAAGGTATTTTCATGAAAAGATACATAAACATTGGGCAGCTGCACTGCATATTTTGATGCGAGTGTGGTAACTACTGAATTACCGCAATCTGACTTATGCAGTGTGTACAGTATTTTGATGCGAGTGTGGTAACTACTGAATTACCGCAATCTGACTTATGCAGTGTGTACAGTATTTTGATGCGAGTGTGGTAACTACTGAATTACCGCAATCTGACTTATGCAGTGTGTACAGTATTTTGATGCGAGTGTGGTAACTACTGAATTACCACAATCTGACTTATGCAGTGTGTACAATATGGTAAACTTTTCTCCTAAATTGATTAATTAATTATGTACAACTTCATGAAGATGTACGGGGGAGTGGAGGTGTAGTTCCACATTTTTTACCTCGGCAGTAGATGGAAGTGGCTGTTCAGTTTCACGCTCAGGCCGCTTACTCCCTATGACGAGCTCCCGGTACCCATTGAATAGGAGGCTGGATGGGCTTCAGAGTTGATCTGGCCGACATGGAATACAAAAAATCTCTTGCCTCTGTGGGAATCGAACCCTCGTACCCCGTCGCTTCATCTGAGTCATCTTGGTCCAGCAATATATATAATGGATGAAAATTGACAAATGAGTTGGTTTCGAAATTTGTCCAGAACGGAGAAGAAGATATTTGATACAAGACCTTGTCACTAAGGCGTACGCCCCAAAGTGAAGAAGTGAAAAGGACAAAGGCTTAAATGAAACGCTGATGGAGAATATCTGCCGTAAACTTCTCTACTTCTAACATAATGCATATTATTTTTTTTTATTTATACATAGTGTCTCAGGAGGAAAAGTCAGTATTCTGGGAGGTCATAGTATCGGTCGTTCTAAGCAAAAATATATGTTTGTACATTCGTTTCCGGTTTCCGAGACAGAGATATTTCGCTGTACAGTTCCAAAACTGTTAATAAGAAAGAGATATTACATGCTGTTTCTGATACCGGTATTTATTGTGACAATGTTGGTACAGATTTGAGGTTTTCACGGCGGTGACTATGAAGAAAGCAGTCTTCTGGGATATGGCGCAGTGTAGATATTGTGTTAAGCGACGTTTCGGAGGTATATATAGCCTCCATCTTCAGGGTAGAAGATATTCTTTCTTTTTCTTCTACCCTGAAGATGGAGGCGATACGTTCCTCCGAAACGTCGTTTAACACAATATCTACACGGGGCCTTATCCCAGAAGACTGCTTTCTTCAATGTTGGTACAGTTTACCTAACATAATTTATATTTTCGAAAATCCCACCAATAACATAAATGCACTTTGCAACTCGTGTGAGGGCATGGCGTGCTGCTCGTCTGAGTGCATCTTGACATTTCTTTATGCGGGCGATAACATCTACAGCTTTCTCTCCGAAACCATTCGGAATAGAACACGTACATATATAATTTTTGCTTAGAATGCCCAATATCATCACCTCTCTGAATTTTTTACCTTTCCTCCTGCGATATACTGTGTAATTTTATTTGTGAATCTGTGAAGTAAGCCAGTCATTTTGAATATAATGAGGACGAAAAATCACAAAGTATCAGTTGGAAGATATTTAATTTCGATTTCACAAAATATTAGTTGTCTAGATTTGGAATCAAAGAAGACAGTGAGTGACGGAGGGTTTGTCTTGGATGAGAAACAGAGAAAGTAGAAAACGGCCGCAGCGTGAAGCTGACTGGAATGGTGCTTAAACACTGGGAACACTTTATTAATAAATTATTCCTTAACTGGTCAAATAACTCCTTCTCACCTGAGTGTATCTTTAGTATGAACTGTAAGATATTGATATAAATAAATTAAATCTTTATCACCTCAATCATACGAATAGGCCTAAATATATTCCCGAAGATTAATGTTCTGTCTTTCACGGCATTAGCGCCGCATAATATTGCCTTGAACTAAGAGTTTGCTAAGCATCGTGACAGCGGTGGACAGGCATTGCATTTGAACTACAAAAGCCTAGCAATTATACCAATGACAGAAATGCGGGTAGACCAAAACTAACAGATTATTAGTTAACATTTTTAAGCACCACAAACTCATCTACTGTCATTATTCAGAGTCATGAAGTATCCCAATATTGTCACAAAGATCAGCATCGTGTTATAAACAGGGAACCCCGCCACGTTGGCAGGCCCTGAAGGCCTGTTGCAAACTGCTGTGTGAAAAGATTAGGTGTATAGCCTGTAGAGACCGTGCAGATGCCTTCACGAAAGTGACGAAAATTACGTTGCTCATCCCGTTATGACGCGATAACTAACTTCGTGTTACGGAGGGGTTCGCGAAATATGCCTCTGCGTCTTGCCCGAGGGAGGTTTCTATTTTATGCAGATAACAAGCAGCATCTTCTGCTTCCTTGGCAATTTATACCGTCTGCACAACTCCGGAGACAGGGAAACTGTACCTTCAACAGAAATTAAAATGAATACGTCGAAGATTTAAATGTTTCCATGTAGAAATACACACTATCAATCAATAAAAGGGAGCGAATTTCTATAATGGAAACGTATAACTAAAACTATCCCTGTGATAAACTATGGAGTTCCATACGGTTGTGAGACGTCGAGGCCCCCACATTATCTAGATAATCGGCTCACAGATGGCGGTGAGGTTGTCAGCCTTACGCTCTGGCCGCTCTTTACCCCCAGGGAGATTCCTGGTCCTCATTTCTGTTAAGAGGCTGAGGCGACTCCAGGACCATAACGCGGCTGGATGGATTATGTCGAGTGAAAAATCCAGTAATCTCATAGGGAATAGAACCTGCGGCCTTCCGGATTGTAGTATAGTGCCTTAAGCAACTACGCTACCGCGTGGCCCAATGAATATATATAGGCCTGTATTATAATGACACGGGTGGGACACAACACACATGAGAGAGAGTCGAGAAATATGAACAGAAATCTAGACTGAAAGTCTGAATAGAAAACATCATTTCGAAAATACGGAAACATGAAACTGGATACTGGATTCAACTGACTAAGGAGAAGGTTCAGTGACGTATTCTTGTGAGCACGGCAAAAACATTTTCGGGACCATAAAAGTAGAAAAATATTGTCACTAGGAGTGAGGCTATAGACAGGGTGTGGACTGGATATTGAATTTATTGACCACCTCTATACACCACTCGGAACTACAATTACAGTGTCGCTGCTAATCTCCACAATGCACAGATCACCACAAGAGCCGCTAAGCCTTTTCGAGCCTGCTGTGTCTTCAACATCTGTTCCTTAGTAACGGCTTCTAACAGTGGAGATTCTTTACCTTCCCACGCTCACATCGTTACTGTCCGGCGAATATCCTACAATTGAAATCCCTCAGAGGGCCTTGGGTCCCCTCTATGTAGCCTCTGGGAGGACCCAACAGAAAACACAGCCTCCATTATTCTTTCTATTTTTGTTATGGGCGATAGCCCGGATATCGTCTCCGCGCGAACGTGTTTACCGAGTCACTACGGAGCAATTCATGTTCTTTTTCGCTATTGTTGCACTACAGCGGTGTTACATGTTACAATATTTTCATTAGCCGAGCGATTACCAGCTTCTGAAATTCAGAAACACAATTCGCCGACACAGCACACTTCTGCTCACTGGGTGGTTGGATATATTGGACTGAGAACAAAGCGGTCGGATCATGAAGCTGACCACTCACCCACATCTAGAATACATTATGGTAACACATGCAACTTTACTTTCTTGTTCTTTACATGTCCCCATGGAAGTGCGTCAGTATTGTTGATTTATTTATTTACTTGTTGCTTACTTAATGCAACCATCAGAGAGGCTGGGATTATAAACCGTTGAATGGTGGATGATTAATGAATGATTAAATGGGAAAAATGCCTAAGGAAGTTGTAATGGTCCAATCTGAGACATTCCCACAACATTTGCCTAGAAGGACTGAGGAAACACGCGAAAACCTCCGTCAGGATAGTAGGTGACTCGACCGAGATTAATCAGCTACCTCCCGAGCAAAAGTCATGGACGTTGCCGCTAGAACAAGGTCACTCAATAAGAGCGGAGAAAAAGGGTAATGATAATTAAAATATAAAGAGGTGTAAGGAGCCAGGCATATCGCACAGACATATGCACTGAAGTTAACTGAAATGTGCATAATCTATGCTAAATACAGATTACACAACATTTCATACCGATTTGTTTCTCGTGAGAAAATAACTCGACGAGTTACTGGATAAAGCGCGAGGAGGTAGCGGACCGGATGTCGGGAGATGAGGCACTGTTGACCGCCAGGCAGAACACACGTAACCCCGCACTGCTAGAGCCGTGCACTTTCCGCTTGTCGTAACATTCTGAAACAGTCAAGTCCTCCGAATGTTCCAGCATCTCGTAACTATTAAAAGTATTTCGACGTAGGTTTCTGTACACTGTCTATATTATCTTTGGTGTATGAAATTTAATTTCCCTTCCAGCCGCACTATGGCCCTGGGGTTCACTCAGCTTCTAACAGAAATGAGTACCAGCAATTAAATAAATAATTTTCATGGGGAGAAAAGCGCGGCCGGCGCGTAAGGCTGACAACCTTACCGCCATCTTTGATCCGATTGTCTAGATAATGTGGGAGCCTCGACGTCTCACAACCCTATGGGCCTCCACGGCCTGGTACAGGGATAGCTTTACTTTTTACTTTTACTTATCGGTTTAATACAGGCCACCCCGTGCTTTATCTAAAATTTAACGACGTTTAAACTAACTCCATAGGGCTGAGCCCTTCCTGAGAAATCACCAATTGTAAAACTACTCAAGAACTTCCCAGAATTTTATGGAACCCGAAAGTTCATTACCGTGTTCTCAAGAGCCCCCCACTGGTCCCTGTCCTGAGCCAGAACAATCCAGTCCATACCACCCCATTCTATATCTCTAAGATCCATTTTAATATTATCCACCCATATACGTCTCGGTCTTCTTAGTGGCCTCTTTCCTTCTGGCTTTCGCACCAATATCCTATATGCATTCGTCTTCGCCAGCATTCGTGCTACATGCCCTGCCCATCTCATTCTCCCTGACTTGATCATTCTAATTATATTTGGTGAGGCGTACAAGTTATGAAGCTCCTCAATACGCTCCAACTTTCAAACAACGTTCTATAGACGCTATTTTGAACTGCTTATCACACAGAAGATTGCTGCGCAAATTGACGTTTAGACATTACTGAAATGCAGGGTGGCAGGTATTGTTTAAAGCTGTTTCTCATGGGTCAAATACTTCGTAAAGCGCAAGCATAACTAATTTCTGACTACACAGTGCGGTCGTTGTCTGCTGTGTTATTAGTTCTGCGATAACTGTTATGAATCTAAGAGCTGACGATATATCGTGCCGATATTAAAGGGGACGTTCAATAACAGACGAATAGAAAATAATCTGACAAAACATACATCAATTCCAGTTAAAGTACGAAAAATCTTAACCAACGCATTCGTATTTTTCTTATCACCTAGCCAACTGTACCTCCTCACTGTGTGACGATAGTCCAGAAATGGAGTTCACCTCTCACACACTTGTGTATTACCATCTTCTTCTTAGCGTCATCAGTGTACAGATTGTGGATTAAGATGTTGCATCCAAATTAATTATACACTGAAGTCTGTCTCACAGTTCAGAAGGAATGTCCTGTATCATATTCGGATGAATTCAGAATATGAGATCCAAAATATGCTATAAGGTCAAGATACATCGGTTTAATTGCAATAACCTTACAACAGAATACATTATAAATATCATGTTTTTGGACATTATCCACCGTCCTCTCTTTATCTAAAAACCCCGTCCTGTTTAATTTCCAGAACACAATGTTTCGGAGACTGGATTCTGTCTCCGTCTTCAAGTAAAACATACTCAGTTCGGCCCAATTAATAGAGCTAGTGACAAAGGTCAGCACGAGATCACCAAGACCCCGAAAGCAATTTAGGGGTCTGAGATATCTGTCATCAATTTATCCGAGCGTGTCCTCACAGAATCGGAAGAATCCGTACTTTAGAACCGGCTTAATTTCGCACTAATGAACAGACCGTCTAATCTGGGCACAGCATGTACTTCAGAACCTGCAAGGTTAAAATTTCTCCCCACTTTGGGTATGGAGTTCTGTTGGTTCATCCGATGTACGTTGGAGAAATCAAGACCTACATCTAACATGGCGAGGAGGGAATCCATGGCATTAAAATCCCTAAACAACAAGAAGCAAATACGAATTCTACTAGGACTAGGGACTAGCTCTATCGATTGGGCCCAATTGAATGGTTTTACCCGAAGACGGAGACAGACTTCAGGCTCCGAAACCTTGTGTTTTGCAAAAATAAACAGGACAACGCTTTTATATAAAGACAAGACGATGGATAATGTCCAGAAACAATATTTGTACTGATGTACCGTCGTCACAAACCTTTAGATCATATTAACAGAATATATACTCGTATAGCCTTACTTTTCTCAATGAAAATTTTAGGCCTGTTGGTGCCCCTGGTTTATATCGCTCTTTATTGAAACATGATGGAGAATGGGGGTACAGCTCCATTCATTCACAGACCTAACCGTAAATGGCCAGATTCACGTCGAAGGTTTCCTCACCCCAGAACCAATCCTTGGGTTTGGCGAGCTCCGGAGTCGGTCTTCGCGATGAGGAATGTACGGCAGTTCGTCAAACATCTCTGCCAGTAATCCAAACCACTCTGATGCTGATCAATCTTTATAAGCTGTTAAGACGCACACTCATAACAACACTAATCCCCAAAGGATAAAAAGACATCCGTGTCGGCGGCGGTAGTGGTTACTGCCTGTGTAAGTGCTACAGCGAGTGGGGCTCGACACTCGCCGGCCATCAGTCCTGAGTGGGATACTTTTGCCAACAGACAATCCAAATTGAAGAAAGCAGTCTTCTGGGATTTGGCACCGCGTATATGTGGTGTTAACCGACGTTTCGGAGGAACTTATCGCCTCCATCTTCGGAGTAGAAGAAGAAATATAAGAAATCCGCAAGCGAACAGATCGTGAGAACCGGTTCGCTTGCGGATTTCTTATATTTTTCCTTCTACCCTGAAGATGGAGACGATAAGTTCCTCCGAAACGTCGGTTAACACCACATATACACGGTGCCAAATCCCAGAAGACTGCTTTCTTCATAGTCACCGCCGTGAAAGCCTCAAATCTTACACAACCCAAATTGAATGGCGAATGTTAATAATTTTGTAAACACATCCATTCTAATATCTGTAATAAATTCAAGAGGTAACAAAAACAAACAAAAAATGAAACAGCGTAATCGTAAGAAGGCATCATCATGAGAAGCAGATTCTAAGGTTATCAGAAACATATTATTGATTGAAAATGCCATTCATTTAACTTCACAGTTCCGACATTTACCGCTCTTGACTTTACATGCACTGTAGCAGCACTACCAACGGGAGTCTGATATATTTCGGGTTCTCGTTGGGTGGGATGGTGGGGGTGTAACCATTCAGGGCAGGGGTGGCGAGCGACTGGTACCGTACCAGTGCCGAGTTTGGCACCGACTGAAATATCACAACTGATTGTTACAGGTTCTCTCGATGTAAACATCTGCAATCACTTGAGGATTCCGTAGTTCACCAAGATGTAATTCTATTTCATAAAATACAATTTCCTGCTAATTTATATACCCATCCCGCATACCTATATAGCCATATGGGGGGGGGGGGGACGGAGAGACAGACACGCAGGAAGCAAGGGGATCTCATAAACCTCTTTATAATTTTTAAACAAGGAAGATAGGCTAATATTACTTATTAGGTTGTGGATTGTGTATTATGAATTATACGGTTAAGAAGCGGTTTCAGAAACGAAGTGACCGGTGTTTGTTTCGCTCTCAAAACTACAGACAAGTTACGGACTGGAGAACGGTCTGAGAAATGTGAAGTAGTGTACATCTCGTTAAGCTCACCAGGAGGTGCTGGGGTAGCCAGGAGAGTGGCACTACCCTTTCATGAATTCTATCACAGCGCAGAGGAGCATTCGCTATCCGTGGTAGAGACGCCTCGAAAACAAGCTGCACCCACAAACCTGAACTAGTCACCTCTAATAGCTAAGTTTCTGAAAGATCCTGAAGCTATGAGCAGTGCTACTTGAATATTCAAAGTTCCAATTATTAGATTATGCATACAGACTCTTCAGGATACGAGATTTGAGATTTTCGAGGTACTAACTAAAAAAACTAAAATCCGTGGCTTGAGTTCGCAAGTCAACTATACCGACCGAGCGACCGCCTCATGTCGGCAAAGTTGGTGCCAACGTTTTCGAGGCACAGAAATTTTAATTTTGATGCCGTGGGTTTTGACGCGGTGAGCTACTGTAAACTGTTTCAAACATTTCGAAGAACCTGCGTCACTATCCACTGGGCATGCGCGAATCAACACTTTTCCAATTAACTCACTTCTACCATAAAGATGGAGGTACTAGACTTCTCCGAAACATTGCTAGCCACCCACGTGACACAAAGTGTTATAACCCGGAGAACCAGAACCTAAATATATTTATATGAGTTCGCAAGTAAAAATATTTTATTTACTTGTGGCTTGATTAACGACGCCCTCTGTAACTCAGGTTATGAAGTTGGATTATTGTCAGAAATTAATTGGAAAATGTGTGGAAGGAGGCGGTCGTGCCCTAATTTAAGGCATTGTCCAGAATTTTATTGAAGTATTGAGGAACGCCACGACAAACCTCAGGCTAATTAGTATCTCAGCGGAGATTCGAAGCAGGTGCCTACCCCACACAAGTTAGAACTTCAACCGCCCTCTCTCCTAAGTAGATAACTAGATAAATAGTGCGGTATGAAGAAGCAGGTACCGCTGAAATTGACTGCGATAAATAAGAAAGTAATTCGAAACTGAAGCATTCTATTACCTCCAGACGCCTCAGCTGACCAACACACCACCCCCAAAAGTCAGCTTAGCACTCACATTTACTGCAATCGAATTTGAGGCACACATT
>NW_019724587.1:2140295-2253600 GCF_002891405.2 Cryptotermes secundus | reverse complement strand
TTTCTCTGGTTCTGACTTTCGGTAAAGGGCTTGGGGAATGGATTAGCGTACATGTTGATTACTTGATTGAAATGTTGTGATGTCCCTAAAGAGAGAGAGAGAGGGATAGAGAAAGTAAGGGCGTGATGATTGGGGAGGTCTCACCCCTAGTGAGCATCAACCACCAGACACAAGACCTCTTTTAGCCTCGCCTCATCTGGTAGTCTAATACGACATGCCATGAGGGAGGACCGCTGGGGTTGACTACCCGTTCAAGCACTGATTAACTCCACACCCAACAGTTTAATTTACGTTTTCAATTTAGTCGGGATTGGATTTAGTGCTGCTCCTCCACCGGCAACAGCACCGCTCTCTGCTACGGAGACAACCCCACACAGCCCGTCGCAGCTTTCCAAAGAACCCTCAAGGAAAGACATACAATACCAAAGTCACTGTTTGTTACAGGTTATCTTACCGAAATTACAGGGAAATATTTACATATGCATATCACACACAGAGATCTGTAATTATTGTAATAGTTCCACCATCCTACACTCAGAACTCGCATGTTTTCAGCACTGGATTAAGAACAAAATATAAACAACCAAGAAGTAAACTTTATAATCAAAAGCGAAATGATATACTCATAAATATATAGGCCTATATTTCAAATGTATTTCCTGCAATTTGGTTTAACAACTTTGGTGATGACATTTACTTGTTCCGATGTAATTTGGGCCTGCTGATGGAAAGCTTGTCATCTACATCAGGGGCTATCCAACTGGTGGCATTTTTCAATTGACATAATCCTTCCAGCCGCACTAAGGCCCTGGGGTCGACTCAGTCTCTAATAGAAATGAGTACCAGGAATCTGCCTGGATGATAACAGGCGGCCGGCGCGTAAGGCTGACAACCTCACTGACATCTGTGAGCCGATTATCTAGAGAAAATGTGGAAGCCTCGACGTCTCACAACCCTAGGGGCGTTCACGGCCTGTCTCAGGGACAGCTTCATTTTTTATCCAACTGGTGGCAAACGGGTTGCTTGCGGACAGTCATTTGTCTTCGGGTGGTTCGCTAGAGTAATCTTCCATTAACGAAAACACATGTTAATATTTCCCTCCTCTTAAAAGAAAAGACTCGAATCTTTTCGGCAAAAGCAACTTTACGAACGGTACTTAGTAAACATTCCCTGTAGTCTTTCAGTTGATATGGCCTGATATAGAATTTATGATTACATAAAAGTTCAGTGTATATATATATGGCAAACTTTTAAGACTCACACCCTGTCAGTGCAACATCAGATTCAGATGTTTTATTGGTCAAGTTTGTTACGAAATGTCACGAAGGCCAAGACGTGGGTTGGTGGACAATATTAAAATGGATCTTAGAGAGAGATAATGGAATGGTATGGACTGCATCGATCCAGCTTAGGATAGGGACCAGTGGAGGGCTGTTGCGAATACGGTAATGAACATTCGGGTTCAATAAAACACTGGTAAGTTCTTGAGTAGCGGCACAACTGATGGATTCTCAAGAAGTGCTTAGTTCAATGAAGTTAGTTAGTTAGTTACTTGGTAAGTTAGTTAGTTAGTTAGTTAGAAGTTCCAGTGTTGTATTTGCAAGGCAGCGTCATTGAACCGTCCGGAACCAGTAAACACCTTGCTACCCTATTTCTTTAACGCCAATTTTAATATTATTCTTCCACCTACTTATATTAGTAGACCTTTCAAGGTATTTCTCCCTTAAGAATTTCGGGCCAAAATTATATATGCATTTTTCATCATCCCAGCCTTCTTGAATTCATCATCCTAATGACATCCTAGGGAAAGCAGACATCATGAAGTTTCTAATTATGCAAATTCATCGGCGTCTTATTGCTTCTTCAATCTTAGGTCCAGATATTCTCTTCAGTAAGCTGTTCTCAGACAACCTCATTCTGTGTTGGTCTCTTACGGTGAGAGACAAGTTCCACACGCACAAAACAACACAGTGAATTTCACATTTTCACACCAAATCATTATGAAGTGTCCGAAATGAACACAGAAGAAGTACGTTTCATGTTTTCTTTTAATCTTACTGCTTTTGTGGGTCGCAAACGGGAAGCAGTGTACAGACCTAATCATGTAAATGGTTCCAGAAGTTTTACTCCAAGTTCCAATGCTCTAATGGCAATCACAGTATGCTGTGCGTTTCCTCTTGGCGTCATGGCACTACAGAGTTATCCTAAGATTATAGCCATTTTTTTACCTCAGGAGATTGACTGAATGACACTTTATCAACTGTGTAGTTTATAGGGCACATAATGATGAATTATAATGGCGAATTGGGAAATATTAAATAGAGCCTCTGAAATATATCCTTAGATCACTGAATTCTTTTGTGTTTGATTCGATAGAGATTCATAAAAGTCCATAGTTCCTTCATTTGTTTTTATTATGCTCGGAGGGTGTGAGGAGACATTGTGAAGTCCACGGTAAAATAAATCCAGAATTATTATGAATTTTAAATCAAGTTACCTGTAGCTGGGGAAAAGTACTCAAAATAGATTAAAGCCCTACGCTACGTCTGTTTCAAAGTCCAAGGAACCGCAGTTTATACAATGCCCTGAGTACCTCCAATTAACAAAACGGCACATGCTAAATTTGTAAGGTGACCAGAGTTGTATAGACGAACTGAAGTCCATGTGCAGTCAGAGACCGGCTTCGTGACCTGAAATAAGCTTAATGGCTCTTGCATGAAAATTAATGAAGCCAGTTCAAATCTATTACCTTTGTTTCAGAAGTAATACAAGTATGGTTAACTTCAATTTTCTATTGGCTTTACGTTTACACTGTGTGTGCTTTTTTCGTTCCTTTGAAATTCATTTCGACAATTCTCTGAGCAAACACAGTTGTTTAAATATATTTATTATTGTTTAGTATTCCATATTGTTAAGAGGTAAATATTTTTCACTTCAGCGCAGGTTTTTTAATGTTTACTCAGTACAGTGAAGAATTCGAGCTTATTCACGTCCACGATGTGGAGCCAGAAGTCAATAGCGGGTCAGAAGTCAGAAACATATTTGTACTGATATTTTATATGGATATACAGCCTATGTGGTGTACATAGGTAGAACGAATTATGAGATTTGGCGACGGTTCACCTGCGAGAAAGCAAGGATTGTTTGCCAATATATAGCGAACTTCATTAAGCTGCCAATGGTCTGTGAGCAAGCAGACACTGAACTTAGATATTTTACAGCATTTCAACCACGGTCTTCTTGGACGTGACGCCCTGTAGTCTGGTAGATATATATCCACGTTTGTGAGCAACCTGTTGCCTTCATCTTCTACTCCGCAGAGGACATAACATTTTCTTTCAAGACGTATCTGTCTACCAGTATAAATGGTGTGAAATTCAAGAAGAGCGCGGTATCAACACTCACAGCCAAGAGCAACCTGAATCAAGTGCAGTGGTAATGTATTTATTAGAAATGTTTACTGAACAGCCTCAAGGAACTGAAGAAATTAATAACTTAATTTTTAATATGTATCTCTCTCTTGCTCTTATATAAACAGAATGTGAAATCGCTTCAAAATGAAATTCAGGAGTTGCACTTGATTCAAAATAACATTTCTGATAGCTGAGAGACAGTCCCTATTGTGGTTCCGAATTTTAATTACTTAATATAAGCCAGAAATAATCTAATTCATACCAACAGGTAGCAATATATAAATGATAAAACAGAATTACTGACATATCTGTTATGTAATTAAATAATGTTTATTCAAGTTATGATTTTCTAAAAAGCAGTAGAAAATAAGGAGAAAACATAGAAGCGAATAAGAAAACGAAAGAAATAAGGACTCACAGGTGACGTGAAAATTGACTTGTCGACCATAAGAGATATATAAAAAAAAAAACTATTTGAAAATAACATTATTTTAATATCTTTATCAGTTGAATAAATTATATATAACAGATAAATATACTGAAATTTTAAAACCCCAAATTATATATCGGTTATGTAATTCTAAAATTGCAGAAAATTTTGTTCACAATTCGAAGATTTTAGGCCTTGTGTTATGTACGAGAACATAAAATGGAATACATCGAAAATGCCATTTATTTCACTGGGGTGCCCTGTTTAAACTACGGTTTTGGAAATAATGCTTGATATTCCTAGCTACTACTCTCCCCCAAAACAGAGCAGGCAGTAAATCAAGGCGACAGATAATCAGTACTGGACACAATACAAAAGAATCACGAAAATTCACATCTCACATAAAACAATCCTCTGTTCCGCTTTCATTTATTTAACGCCACTCTCTCAATAATGTACGTTACAAGACATCGAGCAAAAAGGTGTTTGTGTACGATGTCGAAGCTAATTTTAAAGCATTGTTCTGTCAGGGAATCAAGACCGGGACCTCTCACTGATAAAGCAGGTGCCCCATACCGCGAAGTTCGGTAGACTCGCATAGCTTATATGTGTCCCGGAAGGATTATAAAATGTCTAACAAATCGATTCATTCGAGGCGCTTTTACATATGTATCTTTTTGTCATCACTGTGAAGCTTCGAACTTCGTTCTATTTCATGTTAATAACTACTGAATTACACGTGTCCATACCTCTCGCATTGCGCACGTGATAAAACTGAAGGCCTGAAGAGGGAGCACAGGCACCCGCAAACTGCTCAGATCATGTTTCAGATATACACGTATTCATGATCAAAGGTGAAACTGCGCGAATTTATGTTCTTACTGACTAAAAAAGCAGTAATCAATATTTCAGGTACCGAAACGTCTGGGTAATATTTATATATTTTATGTGCACATTGGAACTAAAGCATGAAATATAGGCAATATAAAAGGGGCTTGTCTTAAGTACATTTGTTTTGAATTAATTAGAATGATTAAACTCGTGAACACTGGTCTACATGAAAAATGGACATAATAATGGAAGGGCTATGTAGCAAGCATTTTGGATATGTGCATACAACATTTTAGTTGGAAAACCTCAAGGAGACCATTCTGAAAACTACGAATCAAACTGAAATTAAAAATTAAAATATTTTGAGGCAGTGAAAAGCTCCATGTTATTTTGGTTTAAATCTAAATTACTTTATAATTACATTAATATCCTATATATTAATAAACAAAACAGCTTCTTACAAAATCTCTCACTCTTCTGAACTGTGGACCGTGAAGACTGATTCATGTATTCCTGGTGAAAGAACGAAATAAACATGCCAATTTTAATGATGAATTGTGACTATTAGACTTTATGGTTTAATACTATTTATTTTCACGCATATTTTATGTAAATTTAATTACTCGCTGTTTTTACTTCTTTATAAATAATTCATGTTTTATTTAGAATTATCTAAGCAAGCCATACAAATTAACAAGCGTCCGGCATATTCTATTTTATAAAAAAAATGAGTTATTATCAATAATTTCCCTTTACATAACTCATTGCATTTTCACGAATGTACACAAAACATTGATTTCCTATGTTTTTACGATGTTTCGTGTCTTATTCAAAGGAACGTGATGAAATAACTACAGAGCGCTGTAGTACCGATTATTCTGTTCGCCTAGCATTTTCTGACAGACAAATATTTAAATATCTTCACGTCATCTTAGTATCAGGGTTATGTGAATATTGATTACTGTTCGTTTGTAAGGGACATGGCTCCGTTAGCAAGAGCAAACTCCGAATAACCGATCCCTTCTGAAGCACGCAAGTAGACGTCTTGTTTCCATTAAAGTCACTGTACAGAGTTGGCTTCATTTAAAGATCTTCTTTGCAGTCTCAGTTTTCAGTTTCGAAAGGTACGTCACAGAATGCTTACAGTTCCTACACAAAATCCGTGCACATCGAACATTTCTGGAATAAGATTCCTATGCAAGTTGATCGGTTGCTGCTTGATTCTAAGGGTCAGCATGGCACAGGTACCAGCGTGAGGGGTGGGAGAAAGGGGGTATGAGATTTTAGATCACAGGTTCACCACTTCTGACCACTGTAACCGTTTGAGATGAAGATGGCGTTTCGTGACGTCATATGACAACAATCCAGGAGCCGTGCAGTGGTTATCACCGTCACCTGAGCCCTTATCCGCTATTGGGCCACAAGCCACTAGGCAGATCAGGAACTTCTCACACATCTGCAAATGGAGCTATTCCGCACACACACACACACACACACATGAACCTTCTGATTTGTGCTCGAGCCTGCATGTCCCCAGTGCAACTGAAGCCCAGACGCCTAGCGCCACTCGTCTATATAGAAAAGAGCTATAGAGGGTCTCCTTTTGCTGTAGTAATGGGTTATATCTCCACATTTTTGTGTGCGTCAAGTACAAAAGGAGTTGGGGATAAAGGCATGAGAGAACGCAGATCTCTCTTGCTCTCTTGCTCTCTATCTCTCTCTCTCGCTTACTCCCGTCGGCTTTGGTTGTCCCTTCAACTTCATTCTTACTCTCCGTCAATGCTATCTCCTCAATATAATCACAGCAGCATTGAAAGTCGCCGGAGTACAGAGCATCTAGTGACTGAATAACCCCCTTTCACCCACCCTCTGCCCCTCACTCGCTTCCTCACCCAACCAATATGTCTGGAAACCGCCCGCTAGCCTAAAAGTCAGAGAAGACTAATATAAATACGCTTACATGGAGACTACCTTCATAAACACTTCTGACTGACCGTGAAGAAAAGTAGGGAAGGAAATTCTATTCTTCTCGAATAAAGAAGAGATGGAGTGTACCGGGTAAAAGAGGGTAGAAAAAGGAGATAGAGGAATGGGAAAAATGATCAAAATCCTAGTTCCATTACAGCCGTATATCGCCTGTACGAAGCCAGGCCCTGCTTCTATATGAGAGATATGCAGAACCGAGATGCAACGACACATGCGCACTAGTGTGCACGTGTTGAGCCGGGATGCTGCTGTGGTTGCAAGTAGAATCTCTCTATTGGCCACTGCTGCTCTCCGGCCCTGCTCGCTGTACAGGAAGTTTCCAAGTTGAGAGGGGTTTGTCATGGCCGCCAATTGTACACCGCTTTGTACAATTCTAGAAACAATTATAAGGGCCCCATTATACATCGTCGGACATTGCATGCCTAAGCCGGTCACCAAGACAAGACAAAGCAGCGTGCCACTATGAGCTCTATCAGAAACAAATATAACAAGCAGAACTGAAGCTAGGTAAATCCTGAAAAAAATATGTCTGACGCTGCGAGTTCTGAGTTCATAGTCACTAAAGAGCGGATATCCCAAGTAGAACATGCTTGTGGTAATAGACAAAATTTATTTTATTTTTCTCAACAAAATACTGTCTTCAACAGATGGAGTTTCTGTCTAGGAAATGTTTCAGCACATGTGTGCCATCCTCAGGTGGCATTCTTATTAACAATTAATGTATCATGCACTTAGCATAAATTTGCACGTAAGCCTGTAGATCCACTGGCTTGTTAAATACTATAAACACTGTCCACAATAGGCCTATTATATAGTATAACAGACTGGCTTATATATATATATATATATATATAGGCTATAAATAAACATTATCTATAGTTATTTTCACAGCAGGATGCAACAAGGTATGAGTTGCTTGCACAGTCTTTCGGGTAGTGATTTAATACCTAACACCGTAGTAGTAAACACCCAAAACACATCACCGCTCATACCACTGGGCACGGTTCTAGCGCAGTTCCATGCACCATCAAAACTTCATAGGCATCTCCTTAAGGCACATCTTCCAATACCTACCAATTCTCATGTCTTTCGGACGTTTATCAGCTTGTTCCAAAAAATTTGTTCAATTCCATGATTTCTGTAAATGTTTGTGTCATGGTTCCGCATCCCGTCCCGAAGTTGGAGGGCCAGACTCCTCACTCGGCACATTCTCACCGCCTTCCACGTCCGGAGAACGTCTTCCCCTGTTCCATGTTCCTTTATGCACCCGTGGCTACGGTACGCACAAGGGAAAACGTATTTTATCCTTCGTTGCTCGATACAAGCCTGCCACAGCAGCAATACAACTACAAAACAATCTGCATAACTAACACAATAATTGCGCTAATGGCGAGACACTCTCTAAGACTCTGTCACTTTAAAAATAATAATTTGCCTCCGTGAGCAGCTTGTTCATCGTTAGCAACTGAGCCGGGATAGCTCAGTGAATGCAGGGAAGGGATACAGGCTGGACGACTGGGGTCGGACTCCCAGCGAAGCAAGAAATTTTTTCTTATCCACAGTGTCAAGACAGCCTCAGGAGCTCACCCAGCCTCCTATCCAATGGGTACCGGGGGATGTTTCCTCGGGGTAAAGCTGATGGGTCGTGAAGCTGACTACTCACCTACATCCTGTGCCGAGGTCAAGAATGGTTGATCTGTACCTACACTCCCGTACACGTCTTCTATGCGTGGTGCTTAACTAATTAAGTGCAGAGAAATCTTTATCTTTTTGCTGCGAAATTAGTTGACTTTCCACTAAATGTATAAGATTGGTGTCCTGTTCCAGTTTTCGTCCGTTTACAGACAGTCCTGAGATTTTCCTCAGCTTCTACATCAATGTTGTGATAGTAAGTACACTGAAATAGGCTATCAGCCCTTCCTTAAGAGTTATTTGTTTCCTCATCATTCATCATAGCCTTCCTGTTTCATTGAATGTTATACAGCTTATGCAGTTGAAAAACGTAGTTAAATAATACGAGACAGATCAGTAACAAAAGCAATACAAACGTAATTTTGTAACATTAGAAAATATTGTTACTGAAATCAAAATAAAGTGCCTATTTTGAACTTTCAATAAAAATGTTTTGGTCAAGGCTGCATTTATCATTTAGTGACCTAGGCAAATGTTTGCACGTTTTAACAAATATGGACAAAAATTAAATATATGTAGCGTCGGCGCTTGTGACTAGACTGCCAAGAATTTTTAGGGTTTTCCAAAGTATAGTCAAATATTGCAGGTGCCATCTTCAGGGTTAATATCTTCGTGAGGTGTGTGCTATGTTTCAGAGATTCTTCAGGGTTAATGATTTTGTGAGGGATTTGGTATCAAACCTCTCCCAAAGTTATTAACCCTGAAAATGGCAACTGCAAATTTTTCCGAAACATTCACCACTCTCAACATTCGACGCGGGGTAGTTGTGAAAGCCGAAGTCACACATTAGGTTCCAGCCACAAAGCGTAAGGGATGGAAAAACTGAAGATAGTATTTAGACGGAAGAACACAGAGAAATTCTGGAATTCTGGTTCACGATGAATAAGATTCAAACCCTGTACCGTACATTGACCTACATCTCTTCCCAAATCATTTATCAATCTCTTCGCCTCATCACGAGGAGCACTTACTTTCAGTAATCAATAATATCCTCTCACCTTCCGTGAAACCAGAAGTTTCGTTATTGTGCTCAGAATGGGTCACCACTGGACATTATTCTCGACCACTTGAATACAGCCCACGTCCTCAAACATCCAGTCCACTACCATCCTCCCATCTACGCCTAGATCTCACAAACCGCATATTCTCTGCAGGTTTTCCGATTGGTTTATTCACTAAGGCTTGACAAACACTTCGTTACCTCATGTTTATGCGAGGTAAAGCGTGCCTCATTGTTTACCTTCAGGACTACTAGCCGATAATCAATTAGTGCCCATGTCCGGTCTAGCATGTCGAGCGATACACGGATGATAATTTACCGAATCTACTCTGCAGGAATTTTCAAGGATAGTGGTTTCGTCCTGAAGTGAGGCCGTGTCGAAGCGCTTCAAGACTTATAGCAGTGTCCATATTTCAGAGCACGCAATAACATTCATTACAAGCATAGGAGAAGTCTATTTACAAATACGGGCATGATAAATTCTGAACATAAAGAGCTTGTTTTTTACCCACTTGCCTTAATCTGAAAAAAAAAGTAGGATTATGAGGTGAGTTCAGTGAGTGAATGAGAGAGTGAGAGCCAGTAGAATCACTCACCAGTAATACGGAGTCACCAGTAATAGTCAGACCCAGGAGGTTTCGTTTCATAACACGTAAAAGTCTGGAAAGAACAAAAACATGGGCACGGGTCCCGACTGGGTCAGAAATCAAGAACGACTGTGCTGAGGAGGACCAGCAGCAATTTACTGGGCTGGACTGGGCCTTGCTCTATATGTGTCTGTGAGTTCCCCCTATTGTGAGGTCGAGACGAGCAGCCCTAAAAAGGGAGCTCTTGGAAGACTACGTTCACAGGATACTCGGGACGAGCAGCCTAAAGGAGGCGGAAATGTGACATGATTTCTGAAAGTTGGATGGTGGAGCCATAAGAGACAGCCGTTGCTTGGCAACGGCTAGGTAAAGACGTTCTCGCTGTCATAAATACGCATCAAGGATAGAAGAACTGTTTGACGTGGTCTGTGACGTATCAACTGTTGTAGTCAGTATGTAGTAAAAGGAAGGCAGGCGATTACTTCCTCCCAGAACTTCTTGTTAAAATTCACATCGAATGTTGTAGTTTACTGTAATTACTTACACATCCGACTCAGCGATATGTCGAATTTTGATACCAAACATTATGAACGTAAGAAGTTCATTACAAATAAATTCTCTGCTTGGCGGGTATGTATTACGTGGCTCTAATTCAACAGACAAGCGGATTTTCCTGGCAGCTTCTTCTCACAATTGGGTCAATTGAAATAATCCCCGTAGAGCCTCAAATCACCATCTCTCCATGAAATTAGAGATTCTCACGTCGCTATCTTCTGGCATAAGACGCCGGCTTGTCTAGTTGAAATTTCCTACGTTTCTCCGAGGGGGGTTGGTAAATTTTTACCAGATTACACGGGGAAAAGTCCCAGAAGATATTGTCTTCACGACTCTTACAAGACATAGCGTTTTCATTTTTCTCGAATTTCATTCCAAAGACCTGCCGCAGCTCTTTTATTGCTGACTTTCTCGAGCTCCTTAAATTTCTTGACCGATTCGGCCAATAATTCAAAACTGTTCTTGAAAGACTCCAGAAATTCGTGTGGGAAGTACCATATGTTCTTAAAGTAGGTCCTATTTTGCTTAGCGTTAAAGAAATTTGAGCTTCTAACGGCGGGCAAGACACCTTGAGACAGGAGTGCAATCAAGTTCAGAAGCGCTGTATGGGCCTGTAACTAAACATACTCAGTTACTGAGAAAAAGAGAGAAGAATGTGGTGGAGTGGATAGCTCCCTTGCTTCGTATTCGGGATATCATGGTTCGATTCTCGACTCGGGGGGTTCGACTATTCTGATACACAATTTTCGTGCTTTTCTGTAGCCATATCAAGCAAATTTGCGGACAATACATTAAATATACTTATATTGCATTTCTTCAAATCGTTTCCAAATCTTCCTTCCCAACTCCCATATCATTCGACGCTAAACAAACTATGCAGTCGATAAGACGCCGTTAATAGGCTAAGAAAGAAAAAATATAGTGAATAATGTCAAACATAATTGACATATGACATAATGAATCAAGCAGTTACAAAATTTTAGACAATTGAACAAATGTGTTATGTACAACAAAGTACTGGAAATACAGCGTTAAATTGTTTCTGAAAACACCTGTACCAGTAACAAAATGAACAAAGGCCTATGTATTTCCTTAAAGGAGTTCATAACGCGGTATGAGCGCCTGCTCAAAAGTGTGTTTCGTAATTTCCACATTTTTTTATCTACAAAAGAAGAGTATGACCTTTCTTTTTATTGCTAGTGGGGTGGGACTAAGTCCCTTGTATTGCGGCCACTTCTGGCCTATTGTACCAGCCCCAGATGATAAGTGAGGATGATTGTATAGTAATTGGTGGAATGAAGATTGGCAGGGGAAACCGAAGTACTCGGAGAAAACCTGACCCAGCGTCACATTGTCCACCACAAATCCCACTTGACCAGACTCGGGATCGAACCTGGGCCGGGGTGGTGGGAAGCCAGCGACTAACCGCTTGAGCTATGGCGCGGCCTGTGTATGACCTTACTAAGGTATCAAGTGCAACGCAACAGCCAAAAGCCACATTACTCATTGAGTGATGGATCATTATACTCGTATTTCAAATTTTAACGTTTTAAATCACATGTTACAGGCACATTTATTGCATGGGTATGGTTCGCCAGTCTAAAAACCTTCAGATATACCTGATTACTGAAATCTGGCGGCAGCAAATTATTTTCCCGTGAGTGTCGTTATTTCTACAGCATGCCATAAATTACAGCAGTTCGTATACACACACACACTTGGACGCTCACGCTTTCTCTCTCTCTCTCTCTCTCTCACCACGCTTATGCATTCTAAAGCTCTTTGGCATACCTTCACTAATTAAAGGAAACGCCTAATTAATTATAATCAGCTTTTGATAAATGGACAAGCAGAGGGGAGAAAGAGAGCGACCGAGCAAAATGGAACAAGAGCAAAGGCCCTGATGCCTTTAAAGTGCCACCCTATTCTAAATATACAGAAACATGCATCGTATTAATTATCCCGCAGCAATCTACTACACCATGAAAGGGCGTAAAAGCACATTTTTACTATAAAAAGGGGGTCTTATTTTTATGTCAATGTCGTTGGCACAAAATCGACAAAACAGTCTACACAGGGAGTTTAAAAAAAGAAGATGAATGTGAGGTAAATGTAATTAGGGGCTAGAACTGCGAAACAGAGACAAAAAGAAGCTTGCACTTTGTTGTCTCCCAGCACACTACATACGTCGGATCCGGGACAGCTCAGTCGGTAGAGCGACGGGCTATGGGCTAGGCGGCCGAGGTTTCACACTCTACAGCGTTCAGACTCCTATCTCCTGGACATCGCGGGCTCTTTCGCCGAGAGAAAAGTGGCCAGATCGTGAAACTAATCGCTCACCTCCATCTGTTGTCGAAATAAATAATGGTTGAGCTAAATCTCCATACCTCTTTTCGTCTTCATGGTCTAGTACTTAATTCATTAAGAGCAGCAACAACTTTACCCTACATTTACCTTCATATACATTTTCTTTTCCTTGGCACTACAGCCCCAGTGGGCTTAAGCCTACCTCCATGAACTTCTCCGTTCACTTCGGTTTTTCTAGATCTTACACATTCGGTAGGACTCCTTGGGCGGGTGATCAGCTGGTCGCAAGGCCTCTACCTGTAGATAAACACAGAAAAACGCACACACACAAACTAAACATCCATGCCCTGAGCGGGATTCGAACCCACAATCCCGGCTTCCGAGCGAGCGAAGACAGTGCATGCCTTAGACACCTTGGCTACCGTGACCGGCACCTTCATATACATAGGGAGCCAGAATGTTTGTGTCGTTTTCGGGATATACACCTGTATAGTCCGAATCTCAGCTGAAGCTACTAATATTTGTGTAGTTGTAGAAAAGTCTCAGAAAAGTATAAAATAAAGAAATTTCGTCTTAGATTTGAGGCTTTCACAGCAGTGACGGTTTCGTGCGTTGTAACACACCGTGTAATTCGGCAAAATCCTAAAGTTTCGAAGGAACATTTAGCCTCTATCTTCATGGCTGAGACGCGATTCAAGAAATCAACAAAAGAAGCAGCAGAATTTCATCCAAAACGTCAGATTTTTATTACACAATATTACGTTCCAGAAATCGTTACTTTCCAAAAGAAAATATCGTTTCATGCATGCCAACAATTTTTTAATATGTTGAGTAATGAATTTCAATAGCTAAGAAACCCAGAAACTGCACAAGCTACAAGCAAATGTTGGAACACTTATGTGTTCCTTTTCAAGGAATAAAAGAGGGGTTTCTCTATCTCGTTGGTCATGTTTAACCTACTTTCTTTATTTTGAAGAATAAAAGGAAGTGTCTGCCTTATTTTTGTTAGGAGGCTTATGAGATCAACTTGCTGTCTGTGAATTTGTGTGCCCCTTTATTGTTTCTAGGCAACAGGTAGTTGTTAGTTTTTATTACATTATATCTTTATTTGCCTGTGTGTCCCACAATTCTTTCGTTTTCTGTAAGCTCCTAGATATATCAAAGGAAAGTAGGCAATTAATTCTTCGAAAACTTATTTCTTTTCTTGTTCGGGAACGTAACTACCATGTGTAACATTGTGTCTATACGAAACAGCGACTCGTTTTACGGAATTTTGCTTTACGAACTCTAAGAATGTAAACTTTATTTAGAGCTGAAGATATCTGTATTTGGTTTTCTCTGCGTTTAATTTTAGATCAATAGCCTAACTAGCTTCTACCGCGCCATAGCTCAAGCGGTTAGTCGCTGGCTTTTCACCGCGGCTGCCCGGGTTCGATCCCGGGTCTGGTTAAGTGGGATTTGTGGTTGAAAAAGTGGCGTTGGGCAGGTTTTCTCCGAGTACTTCAGTTTCCCCTGCCAATCTTCATTCCACCAATTGCTCCACAATCACCCTCACTTATCATCTGGGGCTGGTACAATAGGCCAGAAGTGGCCGCAGTACAAGGGACGTAGTCCCACCCCACTAGCAATAAAAAAATAAATAACTAGCTTCTAACACAATTTGTTTGTCATTCTATATGCTAGGCCCATTTCTATTTTATTCTAATAAAAATAACATAGATAACACAGTACAGACCAGAAACCGATTTTCCCAATCAGTTCCAATCCTTCCGATCTCCTAGAATCTCCCTAACACATGACAAACGTAAATAATAAACCTGCCAAACTTCGCCGAAACTACGCAGAATTGAGATTCACTGCTCTGAGAATTGATATGGCGATTCTGAACCCTTCCATTGAATATATTTCTGTCAGGTTTGTATTGGGGAACAAATAGGAATATAGAGATAACAACCACTATTTTACGGAATGGTGCCTCACAAGATTTCAACGCGTTTCTAAAGTTTCATCTTATAGCTTGCAAGATGAAGGAAATTGTTTTTAGCTTTTTGTAACCCAGTTTCCTTTCCTTTGTCCCTCTTCTTGTCGTCTGTGTTAGGAACAATGTTCGCGCCATCTGCGCACGTGCAGAACCGCTGAAGTCATCGCCACACTTCAGCTGAATGCCGTGACGGACGATGCAGTTCCCTTCTACGGTACCATTCACAATTTCACAGCAAAGTCTCTTATTTGGTTTGCTTTTCATTTTGTTCTTGCCATGACACGATAAGGGTCGGGATTTGGCATACAGGTTACACTACCTCTTCATCAATTCTAAAATAGTATTAAAATGCTCCCCCCCCCCTTCAAGAAGATGGTCAAGAAATTCCTTCTATTTTATAAAACTCAAATGTTTTTTACTGTATTCTAAAAAGGGGGTCTGTATTTGGAGTACTAACTATATTTTCTCTTCATAAACAATAAAATAATACTGTGACATATAGACACATTGCTGGGCAACGTCCGGAATACTCGCACGCAACAATACAAAGAGTGTTGGATGAAGTGTTATCTGTGTGGTCTGCGCCATGCCCAGTGCTGGACGGCGAGCCATTAGACACGCATTCTGACACGTGACATGTGTTTGCTGTGTTGAGTGGTCCGTGCCGCAACTATATAAGGGAGTCAGTTGTAAGCAGGAAATTTACTTTTGTACAATAGCTCCAAGGGAATTTAGTAGTTGAAGAAGAATTGGGAGTCAGCATGTGAAGTCTTAGTGCGTGAGTAGAAGATTTAGTCACATTGAGACTGTTTTAATTTCGTTACCAAGATACGACTAGTGAAGACTGAGAATTCTAATGCGCGTGTAAGGATGAACTGTAAATTAAATATAGCGCTTTATTGCTGGTAAGAATGATTTGACTGCATACGGTGTTAATAAATCTATTCACAAATCCAAACCCCGTCTGTAATCACTAATACACGTGATAATAATTAAACTTGACGCTTTTTAATCTGGTTATCTTACGACGCCGTCATTATCGAGACTACACACCACCGATAACTTGGTAAGTAATGAATGTGGACGTTATACTCTCATGAAGATGATTATTTACGAGAATATGGTGGTCGTTTGGGTGGCCAAGAAGTTCCTTGCCTTTGACAGAACCAAAAGTTTCATTACCATGTTCAAAAATCGCGCTACTGGGCCTTGCCATTCCTTTTCTTTAACTAATTAAATCCAGTACGAACCACGACATCCTAATTCTTTAACATCATTTTAATAATATTCTCCCAACCACATTTCTGTCTCCTTGTAACATCTTCCCTTCAGCGTGTTGGGCTACAATCCTTTATGCATTTCTCATTTAGGAAGCAAAGCTGCATGAAATCAGCTGATCTAGTAATCAAGAAAAAAGAATGCAGAGATGCAGAAAATAATACTTTTACTAAAAAACACACAAAATGCTCCGTAGGGGGTTAATCAAGATAAGAGGTGCTCTTTATCACATAGAAACTATGTGACTTATTTGTACGTTCTAGGACTCCATCTGGAGTGGGAAAATGGAGGGAGAGGGGAGCAAATTAGCCGGAGTGGCTGTTGCGACAGGTCACAACAGCAACGGCCTGAGAAGGGACAATAGCAACAAGAAACAAAAGACACTGGGAACACATAACAGTAAGTCCCATATCGACTTTACAACATAATACAGAGAGAACATCAATCTAGGTAAAATTGTGAAAACTTGACTTTAACATAAAAGACACCTTAAAATTTCTATAAACAAGTATTTAATTCCTATTAACTGAGCATAGCCTCGAGAACAACGACCTACTCAGAAGCAGAGGCATATATTTTAGTGTTAAAATAGTTTTAAAATTTAAAAGAAATACAATTCTTACTGGAAGAAAAATAAATAGAGGACTCCCTTTAAAGATCTTAAAAAATGTTTCTCGAGAGGGGATTAACCAGCCATTTTCTGACTTGTCCCGGCCGGAAAATGATTACGTCCGTTTCTGAAATATTATATTATAATAGTGTCAATAAAACTGAACAAATCACTGAAACTACGAAAAAGAATTGTTAAGTTAACAAAATAGAAAAACACATCCTTTGAAAATCAGTAACTAGAGAAAGTTGCAGCTCAATATTACTAAAAAGAAACAAGAAATTTGTAGAGACTTCTGATCCTGCTTAATGTCAAGGAAGACGGCGAAGAAGATGGCTGTGTTATTAACGACGACGCCTATGATGATAATGACGATGATGATGATGCAACCGAAGAGCAGTAGTGGATGTGGAACGGGGTCCACTCAGCCTCGAGTGAATAATTCAAGGAATATTACAAGGAAAAAGCGGCTCCGGTCTAGAAAACCGAAATTAACGGCTGTGGGAACCCGCTGCGCTGACCACGCGAGACCCTCTATCCACAAAACTTGGCACTAACTTCGCCGATAAGCGGCGGTCGCTCGGTCGGTATAGTTCTCTCGCGGACTTCAGGCCACAGAGTTTGTTTGTTTTGTTTATCGCTGTGATTTAATAATTACTCCTATCAGCGCTCAGTTCTGGCCGCCTCGACATATCATTGGTCTAGATTGACGCCCGTGCTACCCACCTGGACGACGGCCACATATTGATCAGGTATGCTGCCAGTTGTTCCACTACCATAATGTTTCTGGCGGCACTAGCATGCTAGGAAAATTTAAATTGAAATGATAATATGACAACAGTGCTACATTATTTAGCCAGAGTTGGGGATTGCTAAGTCGCACGCAGACAGGGCCAGGGATCATTACATCGCGGCTCCAGTGGAGTCAGAGAACCACGCCGTCTGTCAGTCTGCTAGTCAATCTGACACTACACCAGCTACTCAGGCAGATGTTCATTTAGGCAATTAGTCAGTCATCCAGTCTGACTTAGAGTCAGTCAGTAAATGAGTATGTAAGTCAACAGTAAATTACTTTAAACTACCATGGAGTCTTTCGATGAAAAGAGCAGGATATCACTGAAATAAAAAAAAAAAAAGGAATCTGTAGGAATGTAAGCTTATGTACGGCAGAGAGAGAGGCTATAGCCCACTAATTGGACACTTCACTCTACATGCAGCAGCAGGGCCCTCGTATTTGTTTTGATGAGTGTCACGTGTATTTCTGGTTGCAACCATTACATAAAATTAAATTGAATTAAATTAAATCTTGGCTCTGTATTTCCCTTCACCCGCAGTTCTTTTATGAACCGTCATGTTGCTCACGAGGCCTCACACTTCCGTACATTAGGTACGTACCTAGAGGCTATTCTCAGTGCCGACATTTTTACTTTTTAGGGGCGTAGATATCAAAGCAAAATGCACGACACGCAATATCGCTCACTGATTTTTATGTATTTCCGCTTTTGAAGAATTGCGGCTCAATTTAAATTGAAATGTTTACAAAATACATAACACTTGAAGAATGCCGTCTTCTGGGATGTGGCACCGTGTAGATATTGTATAAACCGAAGCTTCGGAGGAACGTATTGCCTCCATCTTCAGGGTAGAAAAAGTAAAATCCGCGAGAGAGGAACCAGCGTTAGCAGGTGGCTGAAGTCCAAAATATCACTAATCTCGAATGTTCTTGAAGACCGGACATATTTGCAACTTAGTTTCAAAACTTTCATCTGCCTGTCCACTTAAAAAACCACTGTTTAGAATATTGTAAAAATATATAAAAGCATTAAATATCTTCGATAAATTTGGAGGTCAAAATTTAGATTAAAGTTTTCTAAGTTGTGACACCGGACACCATTGTAAGTGATTACGGACGTTTCGAAATAAACCTGGCGTCTCCATCTTCAGGATAGAAGATAACTACAGCAGACTCCTCTGAAAATAGTAAATACGCACACGATTATAGAGTGTCACAGTTCAAAAGACAAGAATCTGCTCCTCAAGCGATCTTCTTCTTCTTCAGAGAGAGAGAAAATTTCAAACTCTAATAAAACAGGTGACATGGAAGTTTTAAAACCAATATTTGCTGTAACCCTTTGTTAACGTTAAATTGACAGGCAATATTACAACAGAACAAATATAATATTTCTGAACATTATGCATCGTCTTGTTTCTTTATCTAAAACATCGTCCTGTTTTTTGTTTCAAAACACGACGTTTCGGAGACTGGAATCTTCTCCGTCTTCAGGAAATACCTACCAAATTGGGCCCAATCGATAGAGCTAGTCCCTATCTCTAGACTTGAAGACGGAGACAGAATTGAGTCTCCGAAACGTCGTGTTTTGAAACACAAACAGGACGATATTTAGATCAAACAGGACGATGGATAATGTCCAGAAACATAATATCAATACTAATGTACCATCGTCACAGACTTTTAGATCTCTATTACAGTAGAAAATTATAATTTTAAGAAATTAAAAAAAAAAAAAAAAACTGTGATTCTAAAAATTTAAGAACTCGAAGATCAGTGCTCTATTTTATTTTACATTACAGGATAAGGGTTAGCGTGTGTTTACGTTTGTAATACAATGGAAAATAAAAGACAAATTGGCGAAGTATATCCTTAAGTTGTCATGCTTGTATATTATATCCTTTGTAATATCAAGTGAACCTAAGGTTGGTTTCGATAAGGGAAGAACAAATAACAGACATTTACTTAAAGAAAAACACTGTACATTAGTTTGTACCTCATATTGTATCATTTTAATTACAATTTCAATTTTCAAATTAAATAAGTATGAGAGTTAAATATAAGTTGTAGGTATTAATTTTAAATTAAAAATAAAATAACTATGACTGCTGAGATATCTCGCTTTGAAACATGCAAGGCAAACGAACAATGTGATACGATTAGACTGCTTAGCAGCGAGAATTATTTCGTGTTTCTTGAGAGCAGCACCCGGTCGGTCAAAGTCTCAATTCTTGGTTGTTATTATCAGTTTGGCGTGTGTGACTTAAGGGAAGTTGGAGCATAACGACAATACTGATTCCGCAACAGCATAAAGCAGGTAACAAACAGAATCTATTTCTTTCTAAATGCTTTGGAAGTACACAGAGGGACCCAGTTGAGTAGCCACGATACAGAGAGAAAAAAATACAGCATCCATTATGAAAGCAAAGAAAGGCGCACAATCAGCTGATATCCTCCAGCGTGACAGTCATCTAAGTCTCCCCTTGGAAGCGTTATGTTCCGTATCATCACTCCAAGCTGTCATATGAGACCAAGACAGACGCCTCAGGGCAGGCAGTCTGTCCATCCTCCGCAGTAGAGACGCACGGACACACGACGATAATGGACAGCTACTTTATCATCACCAAGTTCCGCCTACAATGTACTGTCTTGCGGGATGATAGCAAACACCGCACAATGCAACGAGCACAATGGACAGATCTCTTCCTTCTATCGTTTTCCACCCCGGTGGAGTCTCTCGTCTTCCCTTTCTCGCAAAGTGTTGACAACAGAGCCAAACATTAGTCTACCTGATGCTGATACATCCATGCCGGACGCCTTGTTTTCTGGCTAATGTCCAGCTTTCAAAAGCGTTACAGAGAAACAAGAAGTGAGCACGATAATTGTATTGCTAGCCAGAACATCCTGTATTTCCTACTTTCTAGAGAAAGACCACATCTCGGTCGATACATTTTAGGAGAGCAAGTCCAAATCAGCAAAGTTCTTAGTAGTAATTGTTCTAACTTACACATTCCATTCATGTAGTTCAAGGAGAATAGGAAATGGTCATACGAGTACTTGTGTTGTTGATAGTTCAGCACATCGAAGTTTATTTCTTTGGATTAGTGATTAGGAACACAAAGCTTAAGTTCGACTACGAGTTTTATCAATAGTATTGAATTGTTCGTTTATGATTCTCTGGCTTAAGTCTATATATATTATTTCTTTTCATTAGACTGCATACCCTCTGAGTCTTGCTATAGAACATAAGATAACTGCCACATAAATTTATACTAAAATCTACTCTTTTCTAGTGTCTTGTCTTTCACTATATGTTTAGACCACAAAAGGTCACCAACATATATATTAATCTGAAATATTCTAAACCGTCCCGTTTGCAAGACTAGCCGGATTCGGCCAAAAGGGTCAGTTTCCCGTCCAGCCGTAAGTAATAGAACGCATGCCCGTCACACAAGATAACATTTTTTTTTCAATAGCTTTTCCAGCCCTTCAATGCCCTGGTCTCTTATTCAGTTCCGTAATCATTTTCCACAGATGGTAATTCCTTGGACGGGGGATCAGCCCGTCGCAAGGCCGCTACCTAAACACCGGACAACACAAACACAGAATAAGAGCATACACACACCAAATATCCATGCCTCAAGTGGGTTTCGAATATACGATCCTAGCGCCCGAGTGAACGAAGACAGTTCACGCCTTAGACCGCGCGGCTACCGCGACCGGCTTTAGAACTAAATGTTAAGCTATATGATTTGAGGCTTGCATGGCGACTGTGCGCAATGAAGTCATCTCGTGCACTCAGTCATGGGAATCTGAAGTTAATGTTCACCGTTTCGGAATCTGTCTTCATCTCCATCATCAGAGCTTGATGTGATCATCTGTAAGGCGTATTCCCGAAAGCCACAGTCTTACATTGCTTTATGAAATGTAAGATTATTGCAACAATTCTGGCACGTTCTCTCTCTTTTGTTTAATTACCACAATAAGCAGAAGACTTAAGTGAAACTCTTGAATGTAGCATAAAAGTGTTTTAGTTTCGTGTACAAATTTCTGTCCCTAAAACATTTTGCAATTACGCTTCAGAAGTGTGCAGAAACGCTATGTAGGTACTCAGGTATATTTTCAGTTAATGCTGCCCCGATTGTGACCTAAATTGAAAAGTGTGTACGTCTTAAATATCAAAGCTAACAGTTGAAAATAGAATTCTGATCTACAAGACTATAATCATACCTATTTGGACGTACGGCCTGGAACTATGGGGCTGCGCCAGCAAATCCAACATAGCAATAATCCAAAGAAGCCAATCTAAGATCCTACGAATGATAGTCGACGCACCATGGTATGTCTCCAACGCAACTCTCCACACCGATCTCGGTATATCTCCCGTGCAAGACGTCATCCAACAAAAAAGCAACAGACATCACAACAAAATCATATCTCACAAAAACCCACTAATAAAGACGCTATCGACAAGAGAAGACAGCAGACGATTCAAACGAAACTGGCCAAGTGACCTGATTTGAATTACTGAGTATTCGCCTCTGGACGACTCCTCATCATGTCATCTAAACAGCCATAACATTAGCTTATAGAATGTACATTCTGATTGCTGATTAAACAAATAAATTTAAAAAAGTCTTAAATATGAAATTTCATGAAGATCCCTTCTGCGATCGTCGAGTTGTTGCACGCAGACGGACAAACAACCGTGACTATACTGGTAGGTAACGTGTTATTCGGATAAATATCCAATCAGAGTAAAAAAATTTAAATTCGCTTAGTGGGGGGTGGAGTCCAACTGGGTCCACTCGGCACGGCGGCCACTTATTGGCCTATTGTAGCCTGCCCAGGGTGGAATGAAGATTGGCACGGGAAACCGAAGTATATCTGCCCCAGCGCCACTTTTTCCACCACAAATCCTACTTGACCAGACCCGGGATCGAACCCAGGCCGCCGCGATAGGAAGCCAGCGACTAACCGCTTGAGCTATGGCGCAGCGTACTCCAGTCAGAATGTATAGAACATATAACAATAAGAAAACAAAGGATATATAATGTTTCTCCAAAAAGATTATGTTGGATTTTCTGCTACGTCAAAAATCTTAAGTATACACTCATTGGCCCTTACGTGACGCCCGAGTTTGATCACTTCTTTCCAGAACAAAGAAAATAAAATCTGTTATTTCCGAAAAAAGGAAATGCACGGAACAGAGGACTTCGTGAGAAAATGAAACGTATCTATACTTGATGCATTACAATCACATTTCGACCACCAAACTCTCAAATATTAGTATTAAACGTACATCTGCGACGTGATGTCGATGTAGTCTGGCATTTTGCTTGCTGGCCTTACCTCCGACCCTGAAGATGCAGGTAAGAGTATTACATTCCACCAACATAAAGATAAACTGCCAAACTACAGTGCGTAATATCCCCGAAAATAGTATTCTTAGGCGTCCACCCTGCGAGAACCCCAAATAGAATCAGTAAAGGTAAAAGGTAAAGTTCTCCTGTTCTCAACTAATTAAGCACTGTGTCATGAAGGTGTATGGAGGAGTGAATATGTAGTGGATGAGTGGATATGTAGATCTGCGTTCTCTTCACCTCGACACTAGTCGGAGATCAATGGTTAACTTCAGGCTCCGGTCGCTTTACCCCGGGGAAAGACCCCGCTGTACCCTTTGGATAGGAGGCTCGTTGGGCTCCAGAACAGATCTGGATGACGTAGAAAAAGAAAACTCAAGGTATCAGTATGTTAAAAAGTTAGTAAGTTGCCAGACGCGGTCCGAAATGTACACGTATTTCGTTTGGGACTATTTTATTAGAAACTGAGAACAAATAAGGCGTAATAGAAATTGTATCTCAGATCTTAAATGAAAGTTGCCTGTTTATATTTGTTTTGTTGGTCTCTTTACAAAGCTATACTAAAAAAACTAAAAACTCCATGGTCTTCGTCTGTAAAGCGAACTATACCGACCGAGAGACCGGCGCTTGTCGGCGAAGTTAGTGCCAACTTTAGAGGATAGAATGTGTCGCGTGGTCAGCACAACGGATCCCCACGGCCGTTAATCTCGGTTTCCTAGACCGGAGCAGCTACTTTTCCATTCAGTAGCTCCTCAATTATGCTCACGAGGCTGAGTGGACCTCGTTCCAGACCCACTACTTCTCAGAAAATCTGGTAGCGCCGGGAATCGAACCCGGAGCCTCTGGATCTGTAGCCAGGAACTCTGACCACTAGACCACAGAGGTTGGTATCTTTACACATGCTTCATTTTCAAGTGGCCTTCGGGCTCTGTTTAAGCAAGAAAATTGACAGAATTGAAAATCTGACGAGCTGTAACAACTACAAGGTCTGTATAATAAAATAAGCCTAGATATGCTACACAATATTAGACCAACAGGGAACAGTCCTCGGGACAAGGAACTTAAATGCCTCTGAAAACACGTTTTCAATTATGAAATTCAATACAACCATATGACTTTTTCACATGGCTTTCCTTCCAGAAAGTTTAGGAATAAAAAACTGATGTAAATATTGACACTGACGGAATTGTGATTCCCGAGAAAATATGTGAAAATCTCTCCGAAATATTTATTTTACCCCGGCTTGAACTTTGCAACAAAAAAAAAGCCAAGAAATTTGAACTGAAGAAAAATACTGTTCAGTATTACAAGCATGATTTAAAAGCTTCCGTCAGACATGGTGTCTCTATATGACGCCTGGGGAACGTTTTCTTTCAATTCAAATTAGCTATCAGTCATCTCTTCGGTACCAAGAAGTGAAACTATACGTCAGAGAAGCCGGTCGCATACCGCGGCGTGGTACGGGTTTCACAGCCATGAAAGAAATTGATTGCATCACATTTTTAGATAGGAAACCCCTTAAAGACGACAACCCCAGACACGGTCTATCATACCTGTCAGCCAGACTCATCTAGAATTCATTGTTATGAAGATCTTTAAGGGGCTTGTGGACAAACACTTCAAAGGGAGACTGTACCTCCTTCACACACAATTTTAGTTGTCCTGTTTCGTGGGGAGAGCCACAAGAGGGGGGAAATACAGACAATGCTTTCGGTTCTCATCAGAATAATAAAAATAAATTGTGCAAAATTATTATATGCAGACCTTTTTGACAGTTAACTCAAAGGAGGATAAACCCGCTTGAGAAGCTCAGGGTCGCTCAACTAATCAAAAAATTCACGACCATTTAAGAACCCGAACGTTTATTGCACAGTTCATAAGATTTCGCTACTTCTTACTTTCCGTGAAGAAATATATTCAGTCCACTTCTTTACGATCCAAATATTATGATTCGAAATATAATAAGTAATATCTTTTTGCTTTGGCGCTACAGCCCCAATTTGGGCCTTGGCCTACCTGTATGAAACTCTCCGTCTCACTTCGGTTTACTAGATCTTGGACATTCGGTAGGAATCTTTGATCAGCTCGTCGCAAGGCCTGTACACAAACACAGAAAAACGTACACACACAACTAAACATCCATGCCCTGGGTGGGATTCGAAATCACGATCCCGGCTTCCGAGCGATCAAAGATAGTGCATACCTTACACCACTCCGCTACCGTGACCGGCTAATAATCATTATCTTTCCGAATATTATAAAACACGTCCCAACGAATTCTATGTGCATCTTATTGGGTTTCATGAAGTGCTTCCTTAAGCTGTTACGCTAAACACAGGGAATGCATATGGACACCGAATCTACAGTCCAGCACTCTGTGATGCAGGGAAGAGCTATGTTGCTCTTGTACTATTGGATCTGCCAATTTTCGTACAGCTCATAAAAATCACATGAGATTACTTGACCGTCTGATTAGAAGAATCTCTCTCTCTCTCTCTCTCTCTCTGACGGAGAATGGACGGTGACAAAAGAGAAGAATCGCTTCTGTCCACAGTGAGTTAGTGCTTGACAGGCATCCTAGGAGAATTAGGCGGCAACATGTAAGGAAGGGACACAGCGTATCCGGTAATCCCCAGGTCCATTGTTCCGCTAAGTCTTCTCAATCACCGCGTCCATACGGCCATCTTGATATTCATGAGGTCCCATTCATAGTATTCTCATCACTGTAACATGCTATGCAGTACTTTGTGTCCACGGACTACGGACGGTCTAGGGACTTGCCTCTAAGAGTCCGAAGCATGGATGGACGTCTAAGAGATTGACGCGCGATGGTCTTAGAGTTTCCATTCATCAGTTTCCTGAAGAGGATCAAACGTGATGAGAGAAGGTTTCACCCCTTTCCTTGATAACGTAGTCCGGAAATAGCCTCAGCATTGGTGGTGCCATTGTTGGGAATGGAACCAGTTCGTTAACAACAGAGCGAAACCATCTCCTGCATCAGTAAAGACCCCTATCTTCTTTAGTGAAGAAAGGAAATGGAAAAATATAGATAAGCCGAATTGTGTGAAAACGGTCGTTTCCTAAGACACGCAAACGAACGCCGACATGAAAGGAGGCTTCAGATCATTGAACAGTTTTAGAGCAGGTACAAATTATTTCAGCTAACGAACCAGATCACAAGTGTTTCAAATATTAAGCAACCGAACAAAATATATTTTCCGAATAAGGCAAAGCGCGTATAATAGGTGAGATTGCAAGTTTTAACGGTGGTAGATAATTACCGACGTTCGAGTGGAATGTAATGATTCCTTCTACAATGTAGAGTTATTTTACATAAAAAGGGAAGAAGGACATACCTGATCCCATTACAGAATTTTCACATAACTAATTTCATAGGCCTGACTCCTTTTTGAGAAGCCGCCAGTTGTGCAACTACTCAAGAATTCCATAAAATTTTGTGTTCACAAGAACCACTCATTGGTCCATATCCAGAGCCAGATCAATCTAGTCCATAAGACTCATCTTATCTCCGTTAGATAATTTTTAATATTATCTATCCACCTACGTTTTCGTCTTCCTAGTGTTCTCTTTCCTTCTGGCTTTCCCATCAATATCCTATATACAGTACCCTTCGTACCAAATCGTGCTACATGTCCTACCCATCTATGCTTGACTTGATCATTCTAATTATACTTGGCGAAGAGTAAAATTTATGAAGCTCCTCATTATGCAGTTTTCTCAAAATTCCCCTAACTTCCTCTCTCTTTGGTCAAAATATTCTCCTCAGCACCCTGTTCTCAAACACTATGTTCCTCCCTTATTGTCAGAGACCAAGTTTCAAACTCATACAGAACCACGGGCAAAATTATATTTTTATATATTGTAATTTTTAAGTTTTTAGAAAGCAGAAGAGAAGGCAAAAGGTTCTGGACTGAATGATAGCACGTATTACCCGAGTTCACTCTCCTCTTGATTTCCTTCTGAATCAGGTTTTGATTTGTTACAGTCGTTCCCAAATATCTGAACTGTGCCACATTTTCAAAACATCGGTTAGCTATATTTATGTCATGATTTTGCCCTGCATTTTGGTGACGAGACAGCAACATATACGTAGATTTCTCTGTGTTTACTTATAGACCAACCTCTTTACTTGCGTTAATTAAAGATTGTGTGTTTTTCTTTATGGTATCTACATTATCGCCCAGTAGATTCATATCATTGGCATAGATCAGCAGCTGATATGTCACATTTAACAATCAGTCCCACCTTGTTTTCCTGGACCTTCATAATTTTGACATATGATTTTAATTTTTTGCTTATTAAATGAAGTGTCAAAATAAACGGAAATTAATGGAAAATTGGAAAGAAGCGCAGGCTAATAACCATCATGTTATCAATATATTTCTATTCTCGTTAATATTGATTAAGTTCATTGCTTCTCTTTTAAACAGACCACGTTTGGAACTATAAAACATTTTCTCTAACACTGTGCACATATGCACAATATAAGGCACCTAAATCTGTATTAATATTAAATTACACTTATATATACTTTGAAACGGACAAGATTTTTTGAATATTTTATCTATGTGCAAGAATATATTCTTCATTAAGTAAAGTGGAAAGTTTTAATGTAGTAAATATTTGTATATTTATATTCCCAGTAACATGTCCAATTGTATCCATCTGCAAGCAGAATTTTTAAGTACTTACTCCAAAGTTATTTCGGTTTTTAAAATCCTTTAAGTAAACTATTTCTAGCCTCTAACAGAAATGAATTCCAGGAATATTCTTGGAATATTCTTGGGGGTTAAGGGCGACCGGTGACAAACTTATCGCCATCTATGAGTCGATTGTCTAGAAAATGTGGAAACCTCAACATCTCATAATCTTATGTGCCTCCACGGCCTGTTACAGGGGTACTTTTACTTTTTTACTTTACTTTTAAACTATTTCTATATAGGCTATCCGAAGTGTCTCTTTTCAGATGCTTCCATTCTACGAATCTTACACAAAACTACAACATTGATTTGGAAAAATTAAGTTTTCTTTATTTTGCCTTGAGTCTAAAAGTGGAGGCGAAATTTTATTCATATTTGACTGCCAGGCGAGTGCAGTGTAGTGTATTGCAGCATCATAAGAATAGTCTGTGATTCCTCAGCAACAGACGGAAAATATTTCCAACAGTATTCATTCTACACGATCTATACAAGGGATCGCAAAATGAAATTCTTACTCAGTCATTATTCTGGTACTTGTTGTGCACAACTGCTTAATTAATACACAAAAAGCACTGTCGTAATGCAAGCGCTACAAGTTCAAGTGCGGAGTGAAAATGTATTTATTTTTAATTCGATTTTGTATATAAGGAATAAGTTCAAAGGGCGAATATAATATTGGAGAATGGGGAACTTTAACGCCTATTAGCAACATTTTAATTTTATACAGATGTTTCCGGAATATATTCATGGTCACAAATTTCAGCCTCACCTTACCACAGTGTAAGGTCCATTTCGATGAACAAAAACCATATATTATAATTTAATTGTTTAAGTAGCTTAATAAATAGTTGACGTTATGTTACAATTTCATGAAAATAATAATGATTATAGTTCACACTCCTTCAGCCGGATATGAAGATGGATTTACTGATAGTATCCTGCTGTGGTTACGCGGGCTCGATCCCGGCTCAGGTAACTTGGGATTTGCGGTAATTTTTTTTTTTTAATTTGCTGAGTGGGGGGTGGAGTCCAACTGGGTCCACTCGGCACGGCGGCCACTCGTTGGCCTATTGTATCTGCCCCGAGTGATTAGGATGATGGGGATTTGGTGGTAGGAAGATTGGCAGTGGAAACAGAAGTACTCGGGGAAAATCCGCACCAGCGCCACTTTGTCCACCACAAATCCCACTTGACCAGACCCGGGCTCGAACCCAGGCCGCCGCGGTGGTAATTCAGCGACTAACCGCTTGAGCTATGGGGCGGCCTGTGGTAAAGAAAGTGAAATTAGAGCAGATTTTCTCCGAGTACTTCAATTTTCCCCTCTAAATTCTTATTCTAACGAACTGTTTCATATTTGTTATTATTTTACCTTAGACGCTAAAATTTCTGGGGTGAGTGTGTCGTTAGGTAACAGGAAAAAAATAAACGAAACTCTGCCCATAGTGGCGAATAAAATCAAGTTAACCATCCACAGGGAGTCTTAAATTAGTAGATTCGTCTATTTAAGAGCCTCTGACAGAAATTAACTGAAATTAGGTAACTACTGCTGTTACATAACACACATATGTATTGTGATCATTAAGTTCAAAGTCGTAAGTTTTTTGCGAAAACGCCGTGATGCTTACCAGCTAATAGAAAGTACCCCCTTCAAAGCAATCTCCTTTCGCATGAATGCGCCTATTTCGCTAGTACTAAACAATTCTGCAAGCATGTGTGGTTGTCTTAGCTTCATAAAGGCTTTCAAGTGTCGCGTCACATTGTCATTAATTGTTGGCACGTCCTGTAATCTCTATCCCCGTTGTCTTGCAGCATCGACTGGACGCTCACAAAAATGCCAATCTGGCCTGCGACCTTAATGCACAGGCACTATATGTACTACAAGACTCAGGCCTATGCAACACCACCCAATCGCATTGCCACCAGACACAGAAAAATAGACGTTTTCTACATTACACTGAAATATGTGTGAAGAGCGGAAGAGTGTGTTCTCAGAAACACAGAACCCCAGAAATTGGAGAGCTCCACGCTAGCACAACAAGCCGTGACACAAGACGTTACACAAGAAGTGACACATGACGTGACACAAGACGTGACACACAACGTGACATAGGACGCCGTATTGGCACGTGATACACCATGAATTACGTTTGATTACATTATGGCGATTTCTTCGACAGATATTTTGTTTAATTATAAGTGCACTAAAATGTAACTATAATGTAAGTAACCTAAAGAAAATATAAGAATATACGTACTTGTTTTAACTGCGTATCATGGTCTCAATATTATCTACTTGAGGTGACATTTAACAGTGGAAAATTAACAACACAGTGCGGCCCGAACAACAGGACGACACTAATCAGTCCTATTCCTCAAACGACGGAACCACGACATGGCGTAAAGGACACGAACCAAATTTGTTCTAACAATTTTAACAAAATCTTTTTAAACCACACTTGTAAGCAAACTAATTATAATAATTTATAAATATTTTAATGTATTCATGCACGTGCTGTAGTTGTTAAAGAATAAAATCTTATATTCATGGGATTGTGATGATATTGTATGTATGTACTGATATTGACAACTCTAATAGTAGTTTCCGCTTGTATTGATATATCTTTCTGAAGACGGTCTCAGACCGAAACATGTCAAGGATGAAAGAGTAACAAGGAAAGAAGGAAAAAAACGTTACATCAGTCACATTGGACGGGGTTCATTAACCTTTTATGAAAGTGGAAAATTAAACTGTAACATTACTAACATCTACATCTAGTCTTTATACGCTGAGTTCCGTATCCTCCTCGAAACAAATTCGAAGACATAATCAAACAAACAAAACAAAAACAAACTTCGTGATTTTAGTCCGCAAGCGAACTATACCGACCGAGCGACCGCCGCTTGTCAGCGGTTAGTGCCAACTTTTGCGGACAGAGGGAGTCTCGTGGTCAGCGCAAAGAATCCCCACGGCCGTTAATTTCCGTTTTCTAGACCGGAGCCCCTATTTCCTTGAAATAACTCCTCAATTATCATCAGGAGGCTGAGTGGACATAGTTCCAGACCCACTACTTCTCAGAAAAAACTGGTAGCGTCGGGAATCGAACCTCGGACCTCTGGATCTGTATCCAGGAACTCTAACAACATGACCGCAGAGGCAGTTAGTAGTCCCAATCGTGGCACACAATAGAATAAATATTTAATTTTTTCTCATCACCCTGCAGCGTTATGAGAAGCACATAAATGCAAATTTAAGTCTTACAGCTCTGTCAAAATATCAAACCATAAAAACGCAAGGCAAATTGAACACAAAGCTCTGATTATTGCAAATATCGCTCTTCAGGATGCAACTGGTCAGTTTCATGATCCAGCTTGATAAATGGCCGCATGAAACTCATCGCTAGATGAGAGGGGTACCCTAATGTGAGTTTGCAATATCCATCACGTAATTTTCCACTTCAATGACACGGATATCCGAAACAGTTCTGAGATGTTTACGTGACGTATAATGAAGACAGGATTGCGCTTCTGTACTTCTGAAATATTCTATCTCCTATAACAAAAACTAATTTTCTTTTACAATTTAAGCCTAATATATATATATAATGTTAACACATAAACGAATATTGTGAAGACTAATGTTCTCATAAATGAATCGTACATGAAAAATAATAATTATTCGGTTGATTTAAATAAAACTATTTTTGTAATATTACAAGAAAACAGATAATGCAAATTATAACTCTCATTTTAAATTCTTTTTTAAAAATGTTTGCGACAAAAATTTTAATTAAAACAAATCTATGATGTCATGCAATATATTATTGCCTAATTTGTTTTATAGAAATACAAGGTTTGACTGTCAGATGTTACATCCTATCGTGAACGGGGTTTTACATGTAAAGTGTGTCACGAAATTAATATTGACTTCCTATTGGAGTATACAGGACTGAGCGAAATTTGTGACGTAGGCTGTCACGTGCAATGTACATGCACCTGACGTCGTTGTGTCGTCTATCCTTGTCTTCCTTCTTCACTCGCTACAATTCCGGGACAACCGCGCGCATGTTCCTGAAGCACTCTATCTCAGCGGTCTGTTGAGGGATTTAAAGACGCAGACCTCACGTCTCTGTTCACATTTTAATACCAGGCCATGAATATCTTAATTACGTGACTCATTAAGAGACTACGTGATCTCCAAACCATGCGAGCTATAGATCCTAATTCTAGACTAAAGCTTTGTTCTCTTAGTTAATTCGAATATGTTTCTCTCGCATATCCACAACCGTTTTAAAAAATAGAACCAAACTCTATCTAAGAAGTTATGTAAGCAAATTCAACGTAATCCTTATTTAATATCTTACTTCACTGATTTAGTGGCATAAAATTTAAAGCAAGCACTGTGCTAAAATGCTGGTGAAGTTTCGTTAAACAGAATAGGAAATACCTACTTTCACATACCAGACGATGTGTGAAGTCCAAAATAAACCAAAAGAAGTAGAATAGGAAATACTAACGCGAATCAGCGTGCATGAGTTAAGAGTATCTGGTATTTCGAAAGTCAAAACTAAACGCCATAAATCAGCTAAAGGAATCATTTAGATCTCATAACCGTGCTGTTACCTCCAGGCCCTTTTGGTGTGTACTGAGAAAACTTATCGAAGTCCTCTGGTTCCCAACCTTGCGAGGTGAATTAACCACCTTCTTTTTTGTAATGAACCATTCTGTTTGCCAAAGAAATATTTGGCCCAATTCAAATACATAAACTTAATTATGCATTAAACATTTTGAAATAGCAGTTCAGTCTTTACCTTCTGATGGCTGCAATGACACTTCATATCCATATATTCTGAAACAATAAAAAGAAAACAAAATTTGAAATTTGTAGGGGCTATGAAAGTAATAGACTAACATATCTGTAGGAGCCCTATCATGTTTCTATATAATATTACCATTTTATTTTATTTATTTTCGATACTGATGTACGAATATAGTGAAAGCACAAAGGCCTCGGTACTAGGAAAGACATAAGAGAAATTATACTTATGAAAACTGCAACATATAATTAGATTTCGCAACAGAAATTCAAAACGCGTTAATAATAACACCACTGAATATTCTGATGATAATTCTCTGAAGATAATCTCCTAGTGAATATGAATATTTATCTACTTCTTCCATTTTTATTTGATTTTTATATTTTTGCTCCAAAGGTTACTAATTTTCTATGTAAGAGTTCGAAGAAAATAAGAGTTCACAACGATCATTAACTAAAGACATAGATTTAACAGTACAGAATACATGGGACTAAATCAATGATACTTAGGCAATGTTTTGGAAGCTTTCCGTTAAGATAACCGAATATTCCGCGAAACGATGTACAGACTCTTTCTCCTGCACCTGTCTTCTGGGCTATAGGCAGAAATGTTGCAGCAAAATCTTCTTATAATCAATTGTTATAAGAAATGCCATGCAGATATATCCTTAAAATATGTATCTACTGCAGAGGTTGTCTACAAACGTGATATGAGAAGAGAGAGAGTGTGGCACAAATTTTCAATAACAAGTGTACATTTATAAAGCAAACCGACGCCTGAAGTATCTCCTGTATAGAGCAAGAAATAAAAGAGTTTCGGTTAGATTTATCTTTTAAAAGGTAAAAAAAGTAAAGCTATCCCTGTAACAGGTGTTGGAGGCCCATAGGGCTGTGAGACGACGAGGTTCCCATATTTTCTCTAGACAATCTGCTCACAGATGGCGGTAAGGTTGTCAGCCTTACGCGCCTGCCGCCTTTTAACCCCAGGAAGATTCCTGGTACTCATTTTTGTTAGAAGCTGAGTTGACAACAGGGCCATTTCGCGGCTGGAAGGATTAGGTAAATTGATAAAATCCACCTCATCTGGAATCGAACCCGCGGCCTTTCGGCTGGTAACATAGTGCCTTAACCAACTACGCTACCGCGTACCCCCATAGATTTGTCCTTTTCATAATTAAAGTAGCATCAGTTCTTCGAAAAAATAGNCCGCCTTTTAACCCCAGGAAGATTCCTGGTACTCATTTTTGTTAGAAGCTGAGTTGACAACAGGGCCATTTCGCGGCTGGAAGGATTAGGTAAATTGATAAAATCCACCTCATCTGGAATCGAACCCGCGGCCTTTCGGCTGGTAACATAGTGCCTTAACCAACTACGCTACCGCGTACCCCCATAGATTTGTCCTTTTCATAATTAAAGTAGCATCAGTTCTTCGAAAAAATAGGCGATATAACTAAAAATATTGAAAGACACTTGTGTAAGGCATCACGCAAAACATAGCATCCACAATGTAACACTTGAAATTTTCATGGCAAATAAATGTTACAAAATCCTCGCCTCCGTCGAAACCGAGTTAAAAGTCAACGTCTTCAATGTCAGTGTCAATGTGGGCATAGATCATATTCACCGATATAGACATACACATATATATAATCAGTCATTGCAATGCCTGAACTGCATATCAGCAACTTACGACCATTTCCCAACATCGATCCTGAAAGTGGAAAGAGTAGATCCCCAAAACGTTGGATTTTAACTCGACTTTGAATTTGTCTGGTATTGAGAGGATATGAGGACCTACAGAACGTTACTGAGCCTAAACTACAGGTGTTCCTGCCTTCTCTGCAGTGTAACCGAGCCTGAAAATACAGGCGTTTCCTTCTCCTCTGCAGAGTAACTGAGTAGATTCTAAAGGATTCGGACGATGTTGGATGACACATAGAATTACTAGGGTTTTGGACTTTTCCATCATCCGGAATTTTTGGTAACAGAGGACATTCTATGTAATAGAGGACACGATGTTTCTGTTTCCTTTCTGACCTGAAGACGGAAAAAATCAAGTTTCCGAAACGTCGTGTCCTCTATTACCTAGACTGTCTTCTATTACAAAAAATTCCGGACGAAGGAAAGAGTCCCAAACCTCAGTAATTCTGAGAGTAACTGAGCCTGAAACTACAGATTTTCTGTCTTCTCTGCAGAGTAACTGAGCCTGAAACTACAGGCGTTTCTGTCTTCTCTGCAGAGTAACTGAGCTTGAAACTACGGTGTTTCCGTGTTCTTTGGAGAGTATCTGAGCCTAAAACTATAGGTGTTTCTGTGTTCTCTGCAGACTACCTAGCATGCGACGGATATGCATGTGTGGACTTATATATTTTATACATTCCTGAAGCAATAGCCTTCTGCACTGAAGTGTGTGCGTGCGTTTGATTGTGTAAATGGGTTTAAGTACTTCTATGGCTATTCGTACCAATATAAAATTGATTTTGAAAGCATTAATTAAGAACCAGGAATAAAGTTAAGTAAATGAATACATGCATCAGACCGCAGAAAATTCTAACTAACCGTGTTTAAAATTTCAGAATCTGAAAAGGAATGCGAGTTACAAGCGATTAATAAAAGTAGGCTGTAACCCAAACAAGACAGTTTATCGTTAACTGAAGCTAAAAATAAATAAATAAAACATGAGCATTACAGTATATGGAATGACCATTAATAAGTCCGAAATATATCTATTTCATTATTACCGTACGAAGCAGCAAGCCATAAATCAGGCAATAAGTCAATATCTGTGTGCGGTAGGGCGTTCAACTGACTGCCACCAATGCGGAATACAAAAGGGTCTAGTGTTTTAAAAAATGAAGTTCATTTCGCGAGAAGAATTATTGTTGTTATGGGTTGGGAACTGTTACACCCATTTGTCGCGCAGACTTATTGGTCAGCATTATGAATGGCTTAGATAAATCATCGCGTAACCAGAGGAAAGTAATGGACAGAATTCTGATCCTCTTTCGGCAATTTAAAATTACTTTCAGATACAGTATCATTCACAGAGTCGCTAATTCGGTAAGTATGAAAAGAAGTTAGAACAAATTTTAATTTTCTTTCACGACTCGAACGTCACTTCTATGACTCACTGGTTAATAGTAAATCTTTTTATATCTAAATAGCATTGATTAATAACATTTCATTCATATGTTTTTTTTCTGTGGCGCTACAGCCCCAATTTGGGCCTAGGCCTACCTCCATGAACTTCTCCGTTCACTTCGGTTTGCTAGATCTTACACACGCGGTAGGACTCCTTGGGCGAGTGATCAGCTCGTCGCAAGGCCTCTACCTGTAGACAAACACAGAAAAACGCACACAAACATCCATGCCCTGAGTGGGATTCCAACCCACGATCCCGGCTTCCGAGCGAGTGAACACAGTGCATGCCTTAGACCGCTCGGCTACCGTCACCGGCTTTCATTCATATATACAATGCATAAATATTTAAATAATAAGAAGGTATGAAACTGAGATCTCCCAGTCTAAAAATGAGCCAGATTAAATAAAAGTGATCAAATAAAAATTTATGGGTTCCAATTAAGGAATCTTGAAAGATTTTCGAATCTCTCCAGGTTATCTGCTTCGTGGTTACAGTTTAAAATTACCGTAAATCATAATTACTCTCTCTTACCTTACAAGAAAACCTGGCCTGGGGGAGCTATGACTGGATTGGAGGAAAATGTTAAAACGAATCTTGAAGAGATCAAATATGCTGTTTGGAATGGATTCATCTGTATCAGGATAGGGCTCTTGTGATCGACACAAAATATTTTTGGTTTCCGTAAAATGTGGAGTATTCACTGACTAGTTAAGCGACTATCGGCTTCCAAAAGTACCTGTGCTCCAAGGAGTCAGTTAGAAATGAATATAAAAGCTGACGTAGTTATATAGCAGAAACAGCAAACAGAATTATCGATTTCTTTCAATAACAAAAATTTCTGAAAGATCTGAAGCTTTCACGGAGAAGAAAACTCAACAATGACACGGCTGATCGCCTCACAAGATTTTACAGTAATAAATATTTTCTAAAAGGTTCTGATGATGGTGCATAACACTCATAATTACTGGGTTTTTGGACTTTGTCCATCGTCCGGTATTCTGGAAACTAGAATGAAAAATGATGGACAAAGTCCAAAATCCCAGAAATTCTGAATAAAAGTTTTCTTTTTAATAATGTTAGCCATGGGACGAGCTACTGATTCAGTTAAATTACATTATGCAATACTTAGTGTATGTGGGGAAGCCGATTTGGTGGATGAAATGCAAACGTATGTGTTGTTATATGACATAACTCCGTCCTAAGTGCAAACTATATTTATAGGTCTTTCCTCTTGTTCTTCTCTATACACTACATGTTTCGGCCCCAAACGGCCATCATCAGGTGCATACACTCACGTATCTGTTACACTGCACTTATTTATAACATTTAAAATTTAAAAAACATAGGTCTTCCTGATTAGCACTTATAAAATCTTCGGTTTTAATTTTAAATCCTTTAAAAATGTTTTCTCTAAGTTTAAATTTAAAAACGTCAGGGTTACTCGCCCTATGTCTACAGTGCTGCAGCGGCTTCTTCTTGTATCTAGTACTGTATTTGTGTTCTTCTGTGTAGTCTCCTTGTGTGCGTGACGCTGCTATCTTTACTATGTGAGCACACACCTATACAGTACTAGTTACAAGAAGAAGCCGCTGCAGCACTATAGACATAGGGCGAGTAACCCTGACGTTTTTAAATTTAAACTTAGAAAAAAAAATTTAAAGGATTTAAAATTAAAACCGAAGATTTTATAAGTGCTGATCAGGAAGACCTATGTTTTTGAATTTTAAATGTTATAAATAAGTGCAGTGTAACAGATACGTGAGTGTATGCACCTGATGATGGCCGTTTGGGGCCGAAACATGTAGTGTATAAAGAAGAACAAGACGAAAGACCTATAAATATAGTTTGCACTTAGAACGGAGTTATATCATATATCGTATAAAGTGCAGCAGGATGCTTAAATATAATAGTGTGTATTGTTATTTGAAAGAGTAATTTATCCATAAAACGAATATCTTAAAAATCCATTATTACATAAATTGTAGTACATGAACATGTAAATAAAGGAACGTTATACAAAATAACTGTGAAATACGACACTGGCATTTATTTAGAGTGACAAGGATGAACCAACGACAATTTCAGTCACACATTATTATTATTATAAGTGTGAAAAGTGCACAATGATGAGCTTCATAACTTGTACTCTTCTCCAAATATAATTAGAGTGATCAAGTCAAGGAGGATGAGGTGTGCAGGGCATGTAGCCCGAATGGGTAGAAGAAGAATGCATATAGGATATTGGTGGGAAAGCCAGAAGGAAAGAGACCACTAGAAAGATCAAGACGTAGGTGGGTGGACAATATTAAAATGAATCTTAGAGAGATAAGGTGGGATGGTATGGATTGGATTGATCTAGTTCAGAATACGGACCAGTGGAGGGCTCTTGTGTACACAGTAATGAACCTTCGAGTTCCACAAATTGCTGTAAAATTCTTGAGAAGCTGCATATTTGGCTTCTCCTCAAGAAGGGTTCAGCTCCATAAGTAAGTAAGTAAGTAATTATTACAAGTATGTATGCCTCTGTTCTGTAAATGAAGCACAGAAGGTGAGTATTTTAGATGGAACGCACTGGGCGCATGCTCTCTGTTTGGACGCCACAAGCAGCGCCTGACATATAAGTTTATATTTCATGCCTGACGGAGATGACAGAGAAGTTGCCTATGTAGCTTGGCGCTCTCTCAGCTAATAGTTTTCCTGATCTGCCCGATGTGAATCTGCTGCTGTACTTTATTGATTTACTTCAAGGTGCTTTCTCAAATATACAAGCACATGGTATGCGGCGTCGAATAAAATAAAGATTATGTATGATGAATTTGGAAGGATTTTGTAGGATACGGTCATGTCGGGTTCTTCAAGAAAACGTATGACAGAAATATTTGCCTAAAACATCCTTGGGGGTACATGTAACTTTAAGCAGGCGACCTTACGGAAAGAAAGTCCTGACGTAAGAAAGACGTGATCGTCTTGGTCACTTTTGTTCCCGTTGTATACTGGAAGTATAGTCTAGTAACTTTCGAATGAAGACGTGAACATCTACGTCACTATGTAAGATCTGAGGTTTTTCACGGCGGTGACTATGAAGAAAGCAGTCTTCTGGGATTTGTCACCGTGTATATGTTGTGTTAACCGACGTTTCGGAGGAATGTATCGCCTCCATCTTCAGGGTAGAAGGAAAAATAAAAAAATCCACAAGCGAAGAGACCGTGAGAACCGGTACAAGTCTGCTTGTACACATGCTGCTGGACACATACGTCCAGCAATACAACGCACGCAGCCACATAATAAAGACACACCATAAGACACAGTATATACACGTACACAATTAAAACATAAGAAGTACGACTCCCATAGCAGATGAATGGCATTACACACGAGTTTGATATATGACATGTAAGATGATAGATCTTAACAAGTTTTAATATATAAATTTTATTATTGAACATCGACGAACACACATTTTATATCATTTTATAAATGGACATTTGATGACAGGCAGTGCAATGGTTTAACGTGATCGATACACCTGAGGATGGCAGAATGTTGCCGAAACATGTAGTGTGAAGTGACAAGTGAAATTGTATGCACTAAAAGGTGGTAAATATATACACATCATCATCATCATCATCATCATCATTTTATATTTTCAGAATATATCACGTCATTTAGCCTTATGTAACTATTATTATATTCCAGTCAACACAGATCTTTTTCAAGGAGGGATAATTTGGGTTCTAGGGCGACATGTTACAGCATAACATGATGCAACGAAGTAGGGGATATTGGATCATACTCGCTCCAAAACCTTCATATTTCCATCTCTGTGTTCTCTATATGTGTTACGTCATAAGTTAGTCAGCTCAAAATCAGAATATGCCTCTGGGGTCGGGGACTGTAACACTCCTAGTAATGCCAACTACATTGAGGGCATCCAGCAGAAGTTTGTGTTCCCTTATCTTTATCTTTATTTTCCTCTCAAGAACGCTACTACGCTTATACTTACGCTTCTGAGAATTTAAGTCTACATTTTTTACGTAAACGGTTACATAACCTCCTTCATTCAAGGTTTATCGCTGCCTCAGATGCTGGCCTTCCTTCTTCGGAAGTATTCCTTATTTCAACTCGGTATAGAATAGTCTTCATATTTCATATTTGTAACTCAGTTAAACATTGTCAATCCAATGCTACCATCGTGATGGATAAATGCATCGATATATTTCAACTCAAACCAATTTTTTTTTTTCTAAAATCACTTTTATTTGTTTTTCCCAACCGCCTTATTGTTGTTGGTTTATCTTCCTATTCTTCGTGTTCCTTTTCTTGTTTTCTAAAGGCAAGGTATATAGAAAGAATACTGTTTCAATATGTTTAACAAACTGTCATCTGTGTTTTGCTTTGTCTTAATGTGATTATCAGTATTTACATTGCGCTGTTTCTGTAAGTGGCCTTGAAGCTGTTGACTTGACCCACAAATGATAAAGAATTGAAATGAAAAATACTGTCACCATAATTCCAATGCTTTATTTATTACTGGTGGTTTCATAAACAAATTAAACTTTTGTTCACTGTGAACGCTGGTTGTCTCCGCGTGCGACATGGCTGCAAACCGCGTCTCTAGATTTGTAAACGTATTTAACAAACACAAGCCCACATTTTCCCTTGAGGGTAGATTTTCCACATCGATTTAATTTATTTCAGTGTTCTATTAATCTCACACTTTAGTTGTTTTGGTTAAGTTTTGGCTACATTAAGAGTGTTCGCCTGTTTTCTTTAAGGTGGTTATTTAACGACACTTTCAGTAATGAGACGGCAAAGCGTCAATAATAGGTTTATTAGGGAATGCGCAAGAGTTTGTAGAATGATTACTGGCAGACATAACAGAAGCATTCGAGCAAAACCCGTTCCATTGCCCCTTTGTTTGAGGTAAATCCCAAATAACGTGACCTAGGATCGAACCCGTGCCACGAAGTTGGAAAATTGTCACTCGACTGTTATAAGCGACTTGCTTTGGCAAACCCTAAAATCGAGAAAAAGTTGAATTACTGTTATTGATATCATTATAAATTTAGTAGTTTATTATTAGTATTATTATTACAAATTTTAGTCCCGTAAGCTGATGGTTAAGGTGCCGGGATATCTCCCTCAGTAAAACGATGAGCTACAGACTTGAAGCGCGGGGATTCAATTTCTGGCAGGGACAAGAGGTTTTCCTTTACTCCGTAGTGGCCATACTGCCTCTGGGGTCCAGCAAGCACCCTATCAAATGAGTACTGGGGGTCCTTCCCCGGAGGTAAATAACCGGAGCGTGAAACTGACCACTCACCTCTATTTAGTGCCGAGGTCAAGAATTCCCAATTTATCTTCATGGCATACTGCTTAATTAATTAAGCACACGGATAACTTGGTATTTACTTTTATAAGTTTAAGGTTAAGTGTTACTAGAACATGGCTGAATAAGACGACAACAATATTAGTGTACAGCCATAGGCCAAAGCTTGTAGAATTATAATAGAACTGCATGAGAAAAGCCTAAGGTCTTATGTTATTCCCTCAAGGGTAACATCGGTTCGATTTCCAGGAGACGTCTGCTATCATGATCAAGTTATTCCCTCTCTTAAACAGTCTGTTAACTATCCCATCCCTTCTGATATTTACCTCAAGTGAATGTTCCAAAGTCTTTACGTGAGCAATGAGACAAAGACAAACGCTCCGTATTTCAAGGAGATTCAGGAAGGAGACATGGTATGTAATAGAGAGACCAAGAAAAGCAAATAGACTTTCAGGTCTACTGACTACTGTACTGAACTATTTTACAAATTTTACCTTATGAAGGCAAAATAATATTAATTGTTGTGGTTAATAGTTTCTGTGACCTCTGTATTCTGAGGCATGTGAGGGCAATCAATAGGCTATGCTACTCGTAAATGAAACAATAAAGCTGTATTTTCTGTGCCGGTGACATGTCCATGAGGGCATGAGAGGGCGTGGCAAGTTGGGGTGAGACATGTTGCCATGGTTACGGTGACACACGAAGGGCGTGGTTCCTGCCAATCACCTGACCACAGGTCTATAAATGTTTTTGCAAACGGAAACAATTTCCACCCGGAGCTTCTACTGCAACTGCAGGCAACCCTCGATTATCGACTCGTCATTTATAATCGATTATTGGGTAAATAATCAGGCCTAGAGTTTGAGGAATACACTGTTAAAGTAATATGAAATCTATATTGTCAAGTGTAGGGTGGTATGAGTGACTAAGTTAAGGGGTTATAGTTGGGATGATTCGATTTATTTGCACTTCAGTTACAAGTTTTCTTAATTACCATTAATATACCGCTATCGCTGATTTACAAACTGATTTGCATTAATCTAAGCTACAACACGTCTTCGTTATATAGCCTCCGTACGGACAACACAGAAAACAGAAGTCACGTAATTCCTAACCAGCGAGTTCGTTGGCGCGCTGACTGTTGCCTAACAACGAGCTATAACATTCGTCCACTGAGGCACATCTTCCATTGTTGCACGTTGAAGCGTGTTTACCGAGCAGTTATCTAGAAACAGATTACATAACCCCATCGTTATATTGTTGCGTGCATCTATTACTTAGCAACGGCTGTTACCGTGGCTCAGCTGTTCTTGCATGGTGTAAATAAGCCACAGTATTATTCTCATCATATAAAGAGCAATGGGGACATGACATATCAATCAAAATTTGAATACACTAGGATAACAAAAGCTCTTAACTCAGAACCATCAAAAACACTGTCCAATTTCCTGTCGCAACGCCATGGAGCCCATCCCCCTCGATTCAAACTTCATGCATACACCTAGACAATAGATGCCTATTATTCTTACTGAGGAATGTCATAATTCCTCACCTTATTTTCAGGTAAAGTTGAGTCTATTTCACACACAGGTTAAGTTAGAGGCAGGTGCTTCAGCCCACCACTAATAGACTTGTTGAAAGATTTTCGGTAGGACTTTACAGTTTCTGAACCTCGGTACTATACAGAAGTCAGAGAATAAGTTTACACGGCAGGCCATTACTGACAGGGTACGAAGCTATGTGGAACCCACACCAAACTTGATACGGTATTGTAGAGAAGTACTGCATGATATGGACTAACATTAAAATTATTCAACAGTTTTTATTTCGAATGCAGTAAATTTAAATACATCCTTTAAATGGTGAGGACATGTCTCTCCGTTGAGCGTCCACTTAATATACAGAGTAATTCTAAGTTACTGTTGGGGTTTCCGTGACCTTCAATTTTCAAACCTTACATGCCATGAAAGGAACGAACGTTGAAGTTGTATAGCATTCTGCAGCATTCCTTGTATACATAATAAAACGCTTTGAATTGCACTTTCGTATTCGGTAAACAGTTTTATTTTATTTATTTCGATTTGAAAATTATTGGCCAGAGAAATACAGACTATAATTTAGAACCACCCTGTACAAGCATACTAATTGACATATTGTCTTGATGTGTTTTTTGTTCATGCAGAGAGATATGGCTCAGGAACTTCAGTATTTTATACTGATGTACTCTGGTTACACAAATTCGGAACCTTTCGCAGAGACTTCTGTTAACTTCAGCAACAAATGTGAGTGGTCAGTTTCATGCCTCGGACACTTTCACCTAAAAAAGGAGTCCCAGCTGTCCCTTGCATATGAAGTTAGTACTATATTTCTTCATCCTATTGCATCGAGGAAAACTTATTCGCTCAATTCCGTCTCTAATGCAGCACAAACCGCTAAGAGTGGCTTCTTTATTTTAATTTCTCATTAAAATCGCATTTAATTGCAACATGTTTCGGCCCTGCAAGAGCATCTTCAAGCAATTGTTCACTAAATGAAACTGCCACACTGTCAATGCGTCCCATGTTATTGCATATCGCCGTTTGCACTGCAAGGAATACAAGACCGACCACTGAGAACTACACGCGAAGGGGACATAACATGGAAGCCACAAAATGGAAATAACATGCAGACAAGAGAGAATATTCATTCTCAAACACATTTTAGTGCGAACGATATGCAGTAGCATGGGATGTATTGAGATACGAACTGGTGCAGAGCGCTCAGTTTTAGTTGATGAACAATTGCCTGAAGATGGTCTTGTACAGCCGAAACACGTTGCAATTAAATGTGTTTAATGGCATCTTAAAATAAAGAAGAGACCGTGAACGGTTTATGTTCCATTAGAGATGGAAATGAGTGAAAAGGTGATATGAGGTTAGGAGGACTGCAAACACCAATCTGCACCCTGTGGAAAGGAGAAATATTTCTTTCTTGCAGGTAATCGAACTACGATTCTTCGGTCATCCAGCCCATAGTCTACTAGCTATTCAGACTGAATTATCCTGGATCGGAATCCAGGAGAAATCTACTACTTTCGTATATTTATCAGTTAGTGGAAATAAGTCTATGATTTATTCTGACCGTCTTACAGTGTATACATTTATTCACCTTACTATTCTCTCTTACACTACATTTTTCAGCACTAAACTGCCATCTTCAGGTGCTTTTCGATGTACGTCGAACTACTTCATTGCATGCCCTGTTGTCTTTATACTAAAATAACTAAAATATATATTCGTCATATATATTGATAAATTTTAAATATTAAAAATATTAAAACTGTTCAGGATTTGTCATCCTTATGTCGTATCTCAACACGCGAGTCACACCTACCTTCTTCTATCGGATTATTCTTCCTACTTTCGTGTGTGTATTGTGCTTTGTGTTGTGTCTTGCTCCTGTGACTGCGTCTGTTATACTGTAAGACGGTCAGAATAAATCATGGACATAAATCAGTGCAACAGGACGCTAAACTGTGGAAATAAGTTTGATCAAGTGCAAGAGGCAAGAAGACATTCGCTTCACAGTTCCGTCATCCTCTATCCTCCCGGAAAAAGTTCGCATAAAACAGAATCGCAACATTTAGGCCCATATTTCATACATAGTGAGTTGTTTGTTAGCTTTGAAGTATGAAACGGGCTTTATTACAGGTCATATTACATAAGAATTTTATGAAATGTTACTGACAGGCTGAAATTCAAACTATTGTGACATATTTGCTCAAAGCAAGAACTGTAGGGCCAGAGAAACAGCATTTGCTAGAGAACGGCTCTGAAACAAACAACGGAACAACACCCATTTCTAGGTAGCAGATTCTTAATAATGCAACAATTGCAATACAACAAAGGAAGAACGTCGTTTTCCACGTAGTCCGTCCCGAGAGGCTATAAGCGAGACAAGATTTAGAGCTCAGTAAGTTGATGGGCGGTGAAGAGCGAAGAGAAAGTTGATGTGAAATGGCTCCAGTTATTTGCAAGAATGAAAGTCAGCCTGTGGGAAGAAGAATTTATTTGTGACGTTTGGAGTATGTAATTCAGTGAGACTGTTATAGTCCTTTTGTTAAAAGCTATTGTCAAGAAATGGCTAGTGGAGGCTGTAATAGACGGAAGACACTAGTCTGTGTGTGTCAGTAATCTGTAAAATGTAGTCACGAGTCGTGTCTCCGTGGCCTGTAGTCCGTAAGAGAACTATACCGACCGAGCGACGGCCGCTTGTCGGCGAAGTTAGTGCCAACTTTAGCGGATAGAGAGTGTCGCGTGGACAGCGCAACGGATCCCCACGGCTGTTAATCTCAGTTTTCTAGACAGGAGTTCAGAGTTGCATAGAAGTAAATCTATATAAACTTGTAATATTCTATATAAAAAGGTAAATATATCTCTGAGTACAATTAAGCAGAACTCCATGAAGACGTATGAGGGAGTGGAGGTATAGCTCCACCATTTTATGCTGTATGGAGACGAATAGTCAGATTCACTCCCCTGCCGCTTTAGTCAAGGGAAAACCTCCCCCGGTTCCCATCATATAGGAGGCTGGGCGTGACCCAGAGACAGTCTGGACTTGATGTAGTGGAGAAATATTTGTTACTCTTGCGGGGATTCAAACCCTAATTCCTTAGTCGTTCAGTCCGCAGCATAGCCGCTGAACTAACTCAGCTATCCCGGTTCTAAATGGTTATAATATAAAGTGTTTAAATGTATTTAGTATGGTGTGTTTAAAATGGGAGACAATCCCATGGGGATTTTTTTCTTGAAACTGTACACCACTATTATCCTTAGTGAGCTGAAACAAAGCAAGATCTTCATATTGCCACTGGTTCTTTGTGTGTATGTGCTGAATGTTGTGGATTCGAGTCACAATAAAATATAACTGTGACGCCTCAGATGTGCTTCTTACACGACCGAAACAAATTAAGTACAAAGAAATGCAGGTTATACCCTACAGGCGTAGCCGCATTCACTCCTGAACACTCAAGTGGAATGAGAATTACGAACTGACCCGGCCGGTTACACAGCAGTGATGACATAGCTCGTATTCGTAATGTATCCGGGTTCTAACCTCAATCAAATCCCAGATGTTCTACCGAAGTTTTTCTTAATCTCTCAAAGTGAGTAGATTCTAAAGAGTTCTGACGCTGGTCGATGACACACAGAATTACTAGGTTTTTGGACTTCTTCCATTGTCCGGAATTCTAGGGATTAGAGGACTCTCTAGGTAATAGAGGACACAACGTTTCTGTTTCCTTTCTCACTTGAAGACGGAAAGAGATCCAGTCTCCGAAACGTCGTGTCCTCTATTACCTAGAGTGTCCTCTATTATCTAGAATTCCGAACGATGGAAAAGTCCCAAAACCCAGCAATTCTGTGTCTCAAAGTGAGTGTGGTGACATCTTGGGAGGACACGCTTGTTTACACCATTCATCAGCTGAGCAGTCACTGGGTCCTTAATAAGGACGCTTCTTCCTTATATTATTAGGCACACAATCATAGAGAGCAGCATTCAGAATTCAATATGGTGTCCTTATGTAGCCAAAGTCTCAGTTACAACTGTCTTGATGCTTTAAATTATTTTTTTGTGAAACTGTCACACATGAAGAGTACAATGATCTGGTCTTTTAAAGCGAGCCATAAAGTCCCCCATTATGTTAAGTGTATAAAAGTATAAGAGCTCTGTAGAACCCTAATAACACTGTGAAGACCATTCTGTGTGCACTCTGGGCAATGTATGAACTTCTGTGGCTTAGTGCAATTGTACTCCTGTTAGGAGATTTATAACATGGAAGACGAAAGACAGTTCCACGTGAAGCAGGGATAAATTCAGACAGACAGCGGGGCTCCTAGAGAAACGACAACGACTTTCCCTTGCCACACACATACACGTAGTTACAACCTATATCATATCCATTTTACCCTGCACATTGTGTCAGCTATTTCGTGGGAGGAAAGACAGATAGCCTTTTCTCCGTGTCATTCAGGTTTCCTGAAGAAACCCACCCTTCCAAAATAACCTCTGCAGGTAACACTCCCTCTTTCCATCATTTCTAGAGTCACTTTCAGTATTAGCAAGAAACCCCTATCCAGGTTTTGACACGAACTTCCGTCGTAAAGCCAGGTGGAAAAGTTCCCAACCCTCACAACCCTGAAAAATGTGAACAAAAAAAAAACTTATTGTAGAGGCGAAGAGAAAAATAGCTTTTGCTAGTTTCTTTAGCCTCTGTATCAGTGCGACTCTTTCTTGGAAGGATGAATGAAATGCTGAATGAACTGGAGTAAAGTGTAAGGGGCCAGACTGACATGGAGGGACGGAAGGGGGAACCCCGACACCTTAAGAAAGACCGCGCGACCGACGACAATGAGTGAGGTGTGTGGGGGTAAGAGGAACCCTGTCCCTGTTACCACCTGCTCACATTCCTATGAGGACAGCAGGAGACAAAACACTTTTTTGCATTTCGAGAACTGTACCGGATTGCTGAATTTTTGTTACCGTGAAGAAGTAATCGCTTTCTGACCTTCCCCTTCTTAACAATTGCTGACTGACCGACATTAAGTTCACAATGCAGCAACCACTCACGTGAATTATTTCAAATACTTCTGTGTCAATTGTTCAGCCTCATGAACTTAAGTTTCCTCCATTATTATATAAGAATTTTGTACATAACACCCACACCCATAACGTAATCAATTCCTACATTTTCGGCGTCTCTAACACTGCAACAGTAGAAAGGTTCATATTAGCAAACATGAAATTGCTGTCGGCAATTTATATCCTGCCGCCCACACGAATGTTTTTCCCTGCATCGCGGCTCGTAATTTTATTTACGTATATGCAGTTCAACTCAAAGGGTATGACAAAACAGAAGAAATGCCAATCATATGAATCCAACGATAATACCAATATTTTCCTTTCGACGACTGATAACACAATGGCGTTTTCAGGAGTACAAGATGTATAGCATCCATATAAATTTATTTATTTATTTTGGGCCCCACTTCGCTCACTCAGACTCCAATCATAATATCCATTATTGAAAAAGTACAAAATGAGGTGTTCAAAATTTCAATTAGGAATTTGCAAACGGCAGCTGACAACTGGCAGATTTGTGCTGGTAAATCCACTTACTGGGAGATATCAGTACTACCTGCAAACCAGCCCGTGCATCGCTCTATCGGCACACTGTGTTAACAGAATCGCTCGCAGCAGCAATATTATTTTATTGTACAGAAAGATTTATTTACCTGCGTATTTATTTATTAAAATTCATTTAATACGTTTAATAAATGTCTATAAATGTCTCACAGCGGTGGTTGTGAACATGGAGATAATATTTTCTTGTGAAATGTCTGTTAACTTTCAATTATTATAACCCAGGAGACAAGAGTCTTTAAATATCTATGTTTACAGGGAAAGAAATCGCCCCCAAATTAAAATAAAAATGTATTTTATAAAAATATGAAGCAAATAACTAGTTAAATTAATCTTAAATATCTTGCAGTAGTCAACAGGTGATTGTTATTAGGGGACAATACCTAAACCCCCGCTGTCAGTAGTCAGACTATATAACGTCACATGATAGTATTACTGAAGAACAGAGTGGAAGGGTTTAGGAAGGAAAACATCGTGGCATCATTTTAGGCACTATCCAAAAAATCGAGGAAATTTATGAAAACCCCTAAGATAGCCCATATCCAGGCCGACGTTTAAAGAAATGCGGAAATGGTCGGCAACGAGGAATACTCAACAATTAGGAAGGCGATGATAGTCGCGTATTCCGAGTATTGTCCTGGTATTCGTGCTGACTTGTAGAGGAACAGAACTAACAGCCTAATCAGAATAGAAGGTATCTAGTACAACGTTCTAATCGGGTACCCTAGAGCATAGATAGGCACCAATATATTTCCTGAAATGGGGCGATGCAAGATGCAGTAGACCCATATGGAACTGGAGGTAATCAATCCCGCAACCATGGGAACAAACATCATATTTTGCCACCTTATATTTTCTCCGAATTGGCGTTTCTTTAAGAAATAGCAACATCCATGTGTTATATGGTTAACCTAAAAATGTAAAGTAGTCCCTGTGCTTAACTAATCAAGCACTGCACCATGAAGGCGTATGGGGAAGTGGATGTATAGATCCATATTTTCTTGTCCTCGGCGTTAGCTGGAGGTGAGTGGTCAACGTCACTTCTCGGCCGCTTTAATCCAAGGGAAATAGTTCCTGGTACCCATTGGATAGGAGGTTGGGTGTACCCCAGAACCGTTATGGACGACGTGGAGAAGAGAAAATTCTTGACCCCCACCGGGACTCAAACTTCGACTCCTCGGTTGTCCAGCCCGTAAACAGTGGCTATACTGACTGAGGTATCCTGACTCCTATAGTGAACCTCAAAGAAATTATAAAAAGACAAAATACTTGTTATTTACTGATCGAATGATGATTCATTCTATATAAGACCTGAGGTTTTCACGGCGGTGACTATGAAGAATGCCGTCTCCTTGGATGTGACGCCGTGTAGATCTTGCGTGATCCGACGTTTAGGTGATACGTTCCTCCGAGACATCGGTTAACACCATATCTACACGGCGCCACATTCCAGAAGACGGTATTCTTAATGATTTATTCTGCTAAATTTTAATTACTTGAGACATCTTATTTCCTACATTTTACGATTCTACATTGAATGGTGATAGCGCCACTCCAACCGCAGAAGTCCGTATGTTCGACTCCCTGTTATGCATGAGGATGGGGGGTTAGAAATTATGAGGACGGCGTATTCTTAGTACGCATGGGTAACGTCAGTAGCATTAACTTCGCCGACAAGCGGCGGTCGCTCGGTCGGTACAGTTCACTTGCGGACTAGAACCACGGAATTGTTTTTATGGCTAACTTCAGTAGCTACTGCACGATCCTGCAATTTAGATCATGAAATTCGACCATATACTTCAAATGTTATTCGGAGCAGTGTCAAATACGACGCAGCAAACGGACGCAAATCAGTATCCATTGGTTTGTTCGAAAAGGGTTCATAATTGCGAGCTGCAGGACTAAATTCAAACAGGAGGTCGAAATAACATCTTACAGTGCCTAANCAGCTCCTATGATCGTCTTTCATATATCAACACTCCAAGCCCACCAGAGGTCCAACTGCATATATGAATGTGAACGAGTCAGACATTTCTTTGTGGATCACATACTGGCCGAAATAGGGTAGTGTTATTTCAGAACAATGCCAAAAGTTCGGAATTTTACTTAATTACTCATGGACCTAAGCCCTTGTGGAGGAGCCGCCCATTCTGCACAACTCAAGAATTACCCAGGATTTTATGGAACCCGAAGGTTCATCACCGTGTTTACAAGAGCTCTACACTGGTCCTTATCATGAGCCAGATCTATCCAATCCATACCATCCCATCCTATCTCTCTAAGATCCATTCTAATATTGTTCACCCACCTACGCCTTGGTCTTCCTTGTGGTCTCTTTCCTTCTGGCTTTCCCATCAATATCCTATAAGCATTCTTCTTTTCCCCATTCGTGCTACATGCCCTGCCCACCTCATCCTCCTTGATTTGATTATTGTAATTATATTTGGAGAAGAGTACAAGTTATGAAGCTCCTCATTATGCAGTTTTCTCCAACCTCCTGTCACTTCATCTCTCTTCGGTCCAAATATTCTCCTCAAACACCCTCAGTCTATGTGCCTCCCTCTGTGCCAGAGACCAAGCTTCACACCCATGGAGAACCTCAGACAAAATTATAGTTTTGTATATTCTAATATTTATGTATTTGGACAACTGACGAGAAGACAAAAGTTCTGGACTTTTTTTTTTGTGTGTGGTATCTACAATATCACCCAGTTGATTCCATCATCGGCGTAGACCAGCAGCTGATGTGTCCCGTTTAATTTCCCACCTGGTTTCCCTGGACCTTCCTAATTGCATATTCTAAAGCAACGTTGAAAAAGAGTGACGATAAAGCATCTCCTTGTTTTAGACCATTCTCGATAGGAAATTTATCAGACAAATATTCGCCTATACGGACTTTAATATACGTTTCGTTTAAACACATTTTAATCAACCTAACTAGTTTCATGGGTGTCCCAATCTCTATCAGAATATTGTACAATACTTCCCTCCTAACTAAATCATAGGCTTTCTTGAAGTCTAGTAATAGCTGATGTACTGTCTCATCGTACTCCCATTTTTTCTCCAATATCTGACGAATGCAAAAGATCTGATCTGTAGTTGATCTGTTACGTCGAAACACACACTCATGATCCCCAATAATTTATCTATATATGGATTTAACCTTGAGTGAAGAATATTGGATAAAATTTTGTATGAAGTTGATAGCACTGATATCCCCCGATAATTACTACAGTTATTTTGATCACCCTCCTTGTGAACTGGTACAATAATAGACTCCGTCCACTGATTAGGCAAATTTTCCTTATGCCAAACAGAAGCAATTAGATTGTGGATCTTGGAACGTTATATTTCGCCTCCTGCTTGAATCAATTCTGCCGGAATTTGATCACTACCTGGCGATTTGTACCGTTTCAATTTTGCAATAGCACTTTCAACTTCAAAGGGCTATGATCAGGTATTAACTGCTCAGCTCTATGGATTTCTATTCTTTTAAATAAATTTATAACTATCGGTGTGTATGATGAAACAAAATTTTTCTCACCTCCTGAAATAGGGATAACTTTAAATAAGACATATGTATATATATGACAGATTTACAACAGGCATAATTCAGAAATCACGTTATCAATCAGACGGGATATGTAGCACGCATAGGAATAATGTTTACGAAATCTTGGTTATGAAAGGTAAGCACAACTAGAGAGATCTAGTCGTAGATGGGGGTATCAGAGGATACAGAATTGTGAACTGGATTAAACTGTTTGAATTGCGACTTATTAAGTGCACAGCATTCAGTATTCATGTTTGAGAGAGGCAAGAACCGAGTAACTGCTTTCAGGAAAGATTGCGTACCATGAAGTCAGTGTTCCGTAGAACTGTCACCTAGTAATAAATGAAGGGGTATTAGAAGGTTTGAGCCGGTCACGGTAGCCAAGCGGTCTAAAGCATGCACCGTCTTCGTCGCTCGGAAGCTGGGATCGTGTGCTCGAATCCCATTCAGGGTATGGATGTTGAGTGTTTGTGTTCCTCGCTCGCGCTTTTCTGTGTTTGTGTACAGGTAGAGGCCTTGCGAAGAGCTGATCACCCGCCCAAGCGGTCCTACCGAATGTCTAAGATCTAGTAAACCCAAGTGTAACGAGGAGTTTCATGTAGGTAGCTCAAGGCCCAAATTGGGGCTGTAGGGCCAAAGGAAAAACAATAGATGTTCTGAAAGTGCGGACTGGCTTAAATTTGCTCAAGGGGGAAATGTTACGGGCAGGGTTAAGTGAAGCAGGTACTTCTTAAGGAACTGAGTTAAATACTTTCCAAGGAAGAGTGTGACTCCCGTAGGACTCCCCTAGATTCTGCTGAGAATCACGTTTAAGCCTCTCATTTGAGAGACACTTAGAATCAGGAATAGAATGTCCTAACTGACCATAAGAAGAAAGAACTGAGGTCATAAAATTGTAGCTGTCAAGATAAGTTTTTACTGTAGGTGATTTCAAGGGTGTACCTCCCCTTCCACACCTGAAGGAGGCAGTTTGACCATGTGGAGGACACCAGACACATCACTCAACCTGTCGAAGACATCTCTGTGCCCCCACTTCTCTTGAGAACGATGCGGTCCTTTTGGTAAGGCTACACCTGGACAGCCTCTGCCCCAGTTGGCAGAATATTCTCAAAGAATCATTACTGCAGCTTTCTTATCTTCCTTTTCGCAGTACAGCTGTCCACAACAAGTTCAAATACAGTCTGCGTACGAGAAAAGTGGATCGTCATTCAAATGTTTTAGACGAATTTCAACTGCTGAGTTACGATATGCTTTCATTTACCCATTATAGCAGGCCGTAGGATTAATAATTTCGAGTATAAGAGCTTGAAAACCGACGCATAGCGTATAGTGCTCAGATGAGTTATTCTAAAGCTAACCAACGCCACATTTTGCAAATTGTTTATCTGAATTTAAATCTCTCCGAAATTTATAGGGCTACTTCCTTGCATTCGATTTGACCATTACAGCTCTTCTTTTAATATATTCTGGTTAGTATTTTATTCAAGTATTACGGAAATAATAATGGTTAGTAGGAGAAAGTGCTCCGCCTGCCAAGAAGATAAGGTTGAAGGGTAGGTCAAGATATTCAGAAAAATATCTTATATTTACAGAATAGAGTCGAAGAAAAATCATGGTTTTGGGATTAGATGTATAATACGTATGTACTTCAAAGTTATATTTTTATCTCATACTATATGTTTCGACCGCAATGCCATCATCAACAGGGTCTAAAACAAACTGATCACAAAATTTCAATAGTAATGTAAGGAATAATAAAAATGTATTATCACGTATATGGGGTATGCGTGACTAATAATTGTGGATTCTAGATTTGATGATTGGATTTATTGGACGTCTCTATTGCAATTACACTTGATTCGAACAGTTCACACACTGAACTCCATCTTAATAACGAATCTCTCACTGTTGTCTGGAAATTGAACTGTCTCTCCAGTATCTCGAATTCTTGTTGTTCACCGCTCATAGTTTCATTTTTCTCGCTCTAATCGACCTCTTCTCCCTAGTCGGATCTATTCGCTCTAGTCTGACCACTACTCCACTGCCGGTCCGATTCTCTCAGCTCAACTCCTCTGATCTAATCCCAGTTACAGGCTGTCGTTATATGTATAGAGTCCGCACGGACCACACAGAAAACACGACCTCTATTGTTGATGAAGCTTATTTACCGCTCGGTTGCTTAGAATAGACGTCCTATTGTTGGGTGCTAGTGTGTTTCGGGGATGTGTTTACAGACCCGTTGCCTAGCAATGAACTTCCCCTTGTTCATTGCTATTTCGGCTTTTTAGGCAGTGTTCACCTAGCCGTTGGCTAGAAACGGCCCATATGTCATAATATGTAAATGGGTATAGTTGTGTTCATAAACTTGTCAATGTAGAACAAAGTTTAACAGAAACTTGAATGGGTCGACAAATTTTATCAGAAGTCGCCAACATGAAATTTCATGAAAATTTATTCAGTAGTTCCCGGTGGGCAGGCAGATAAAGAGGTACAGAAGCCCACGTCGAAACCGGCAGGCGTATTTTTGTAATTTTTCTTCTCCAACTCACCAAGAGATGGAAATGCGTGTCAAATTTTAATGCTTAAATCCCGAGTTAAATATAAACACAATTCCACGGCAGCTTATCCTTTAACGAAATAATTTACAGCATTACATTTTGTAGCAAAACTAAAACTGAAAGCGGGGCTGAATTGTTAATTACGTGTTAATATCCCTACTAATATACACGTAGAACTCTCAGGGATGATATAAAAATTACCGAAAGAGGAGCTTCATTGTCTGTACCCTTTGCCTAGTGTCCACATAGTGGCTAAATCCAGGAGGTTAAGGTGGACTGAAAATGTGGCATGTAAAGAAGATACAAAAGATGAACACAGTATTTTAATTGGAAAACTTAATGAAGAGATATTGTTACTAATACTGAGGGAGAACAATATGGAACCCAAGTCTCAGTAAGATAAGTTTCCACTATGTGTGTGTGTATGCCACTTTGAACAGGCGCAAGAAGAGTTCTACCAGCAGCTGACTTCCGTGTCAACAGCTAAAAAGTTCTAGGTTCTATAAGTCATGGAATTCATCACTCCGATTCATTAAGCCTGAATACTTAAGGGCGATTCTGAACGTATTTTAAGACATGTCTTAAAACCTACTTTTTATTATACATGGTATATAAATTCGATTCTATACAATTTCATAAACTAAATGAATAAAAAAGAAAAAAACAAACCGAACATTCTGAACGAGAATCGAACTTATTCAGAAAAATTCCAGAGAATCAATTCGTCTGCACGTATATTCAACAAATTTGTTCAAAACACGAAACCGAAATCTGAAAGAACATTAGGCTTCTGAGTTTATGAATGTTGATATCATCATCCCAAATAGCAAAGTCACATGAAAGAAAACATTCTGCACTGTTGTTAATTAAGATCAAATCAAGGTTCGATAGTAACAAACCTTTTCTAGGAAGGCAAGATAATAGAGGTGACTGTTTTGTTTTCTTGTCTTACTTAAAATGAATTTTTAATTTGCCTAAATTGTGAGTATAACAGAACCAGAACAACTCTGTGAAGAACAACACTCGTTTATAATCTAATAGCTTCTTAGTCCAGATATGTTGAACATCGCATGTTCAATTTTCTGTCAGACCACGTGACATTGCTATAGAGAACCCAAAATTTGGAACTTTTCGTTAACTTTTATTAACTTCTTTACATGCATTGAATGCATTTAAATAATAATCGATTACATAACAGGATGCAAAAAATATACACATCTATTTCTTTGTCATAAATCAGAACGTTATCAATTTTGTTATTTGAAAAATTACGATCGGTCCACGTTTAATATTACTACCCATTATCAAGGCTTTATTCACAGTTTTGGTTACAAATTTAAACCTCTTTAAATATCTTGAGCTTGTCAAGTAATCTATTTTAGATTTGTTACAGAATTTTTAACAATAAAACGTAGAATGTGAACGGAGTTCATGGAGGTAGGCGTAGGCCCACTGGGGCTGTAGTGTCAAGGGGAAAAAAAAGTATAATACTGCCTCCCTGGATATATATATACATAATAAAATCTCCTGCTCATATCAATTTTTAGCTGTATTGTGTACCAAAATCCAGCACTCAGCATGAAGAACTTGTCGATTTTCTTCACAGCAAAGATTATATAATCTGTACATTTTAATGGATTGGTGCGAAATAAGAGAAATTTCTTTCTCTTCGAACACTCAATGCAACAACATAACGAAGATAAGCTTAACTGTTGTTCTTCCTGTAAAACGATCGATTATCACTGTTTGTTTTTTATAGACTAAATCTATCTATCTATGGCCCTAGAGCCCTTTATTGACCTTGGCCGCTTTTTCAGTTTCTTGATCGTTTACACAGTCAGTAGGGCTCCTTGGACGGGGATGAGTCCGTCGCAAGGCCGCTACCTGCGTACAGAACAGCACAAACTCCTTGCCTCAAGTGAGATTCGAAACCACGATCCCAGTGTTCGAGCGGGAGAATGCAGTTCATGCCTTAGAAGGTGCGGCCATTGTGATCGGCTTTGTGGAGTAAAAATAAGTGTAATGAAAACACAGTTCGACCCCTTCAGTAGTTATTATGGGTGCAACTCTGAACTCAAGAGTGTCAATTTGCACGTTCCAGGGAGTGTAGAGCCCGTTACCCCGCCCGCTCTCACCGCTGATGCAAATTTACAATTCAGGTTAGAGCCAGTCAATTTAGCTAAGCACGCGCTCTGGTGGGACAAGTCAGCAACTGCCTGTATAGTGGGTGACACAGGGTCTATTCAACGTGGAACAATCGAAACCAGTCTATCTTCGTCATTCTCACCCTTATAAAATATAATCCAAATTAACTTAAAAAATCCTCCTTTACAAGACATCGTATTAATTGAACAGATGCATGTCCAAGAGAGGCATAATAGTCTCGAACACTTTCAAAGCATTTCTGTATGGAAGTACTTTGTAATTGTCGTGGTTATGAAGACTAATTTATGTGACGATTTATCACTCCCCGTCTTGTAACATCACAAGTATTCCAAGCTTACTCTCTTTTACAGATCGAGCAATAATCTCACTTTTCTTCCACCTGCAGGTGTGAGTACCCGTTCACCTCATATTTTAAGAAAGACTTAATAACATATGCAATTACTATGTCGAGACCCAAGTCTGAAGAGGGGTTGAAATGGCAAAACGGAACCAATATTCCCCTTCAAAATCTGCGCCAGGAATTTGAAACAATCTGTGAGTCACAAGCAATGACATTCATAGCCAATACAAACGTAGACTTCTGCAGCCACTGCACTGACAAGGGGGTGGAATAGCAGAAGTGTCAGGTCCGCGGAAGACCAGACGCCACTCAGATTGGAATCCCAAAAGCTTCGGAAGGATTGTTGGCATTCAGGACCTGTTCATTTATTCTGGGAGCATGTCAACACAGTTAAGCTTTCATTACAGACTAAGGTCAAGTACTTTCCATTCCATTTCCAAATCAGAGGAGCACTCTTCTTTGAGATGCTGACTGTCCTTCAGTTTTTCAATACGTTCGTTATGGAAGTCGGAGGTTTTACACAACAGCCTGCCACTGATTCTGTCCTGAACTGGAAAAATCCTGTTCACATAATTAAGATTGTTCTCTGAGATATGCTTCAGCAGTATCATTTCGTTCACGTCTAGGTCATCATTCTGCAATCTCGTGTCGAGACATAGACAAGGTCTTTATTTAGAGAAATGTCTCTCTACACCAGATCTTACGTGTTTCTTTGTTCTTCTTTATAGTATCGTGCCATATTTGCTAAAAGCTGCAACCAGAGAAACAGCCGCTGCTAGCGAACGGCCCTGAAACAATATTCGTTTCTAGACAACGGCTCGATAAACACGTTCGCACGGCAATGAAAACACATGCAACAATAGAGGTATTGTTGGAAATGGTTTTTCTACTCGGTGCGTGCAAAGGGGTTTTAAGGAAGACATTTGGGGAAACCAAGTCAGTTCTGTATGGGAGTCTGTGAGGAAAAAGGCAGCTGGAAAGGAGATGTCGTTCAGACAGGACATGAGCGCGTGGAGCTGAAGAATCTCCAGTGTTATGGCCGTTGTGAGGGAAGGGCAGGCGAAGACATAGCAGGGTGGAGAGTATTTAGCGGGTGCTGTGGTGATTTCTGATGATTAGCGATAGCGCTGTAATTGCTTGTAATTCCGAGTCGTTTGTATAAGTGGTCAATAAATCCAATACCCTATCCAAATCCCAGTCTATAGTCACACTCTAACACGTGAAAGTATTTATACGCGTATTTTCGCCATATAATTTAATATGCTCTAACTGGAGAAGAATATTAAGATGTCCGTTATGTATCACATCCATCAGAATAATTAGAAATTTTGGTAGCGGAATAAGTCTGGATTTACTAAGAGATCTTCCCGAAATCCGCAATAGAATGTGTTTCGTTTTGCTATTCACGTTAACTCCTTCCATCATATTCTGATAAGCAACGAAATAATAATTCATCGCCGCTTGGCGTTAGATTCGGGTTTTATGTCGCAACAGGAAATTCAATTTTACTCTACCTGCTGCCAAACTGGTTGCAATCTTTTGGCAGGCTGCTGTACCACGTGAGGAGACTCTTAGTGTTCAGTGGTGCTGTATAATTAATCGCGTACGTGACGCCTGGCAAAGAAAGGGTTTGGAACTCACTCAATCTTCATTCCTGCCAAAGTTACAAGTCACATAACTGGTGCAACATTGCAAGGCGAGAGAAACTTGATGGCCTGTGAAAATCGAAATGAACTGTCGTATTTGTTTTATTAGAAACTGTATATGCGATATACTCGAATTAAAATGTGAGGGAAATACCACTGCAATTTCTGCATATTTATTTGCAGGAAGTATAGACAAATGTATTTCTTGCAGCGGAGAATGGCTTTATATTTCAGATCATGTACCTCTAGTTTATATATGAGATTTATATCCATGAATTATTCGTAATTCCTTCTCTGAGACTTAAGCCTCTGCTGATGGCCTTACAAAACTGAAACAAGTAAGACATACAAGTATTTTACCAAATAAGTAAATTTTCTACCTACTACATGTTATACTTGATGGTCTCTAGTACCTACTTTTTATTTTTAATTAATTTTCAAAATTCTTAATACAAACACAGTGGGAATGAATGGAAAAATACTTCCACGCTTAAGCTTGAAGTCCAACAATACATTGCTCTACATCTCCGAAGGATATGTCTAGGTTACTTCACTTATGTAACGTGGCAGCGTGACGTGGTTTGAACTCTTGAATTGCAGTAATGTAACGATAGGTAAACTTCTCATCGACTGCTACCAATTTCAGGGCAGAAGAGAGGATACATGAAAACCGTATGGGGGCTTATCTAATGTTGCTGGAGAACTGGCTGATGAAAATCTAGGACTTAGGAAGAATATCTAGGTAACGGTTATATTTCATGCGGAATTATTATCTATGATAGAGATTTAAATCTGCTTACATGGATCACTTGAAGAGACTTGAAAACGTCTTAATTCTGATTAACCTTATTCAGTAGAGAGATGTCCTCATCTCTGTTTTCAATCTAAATTGTTTTTTAAAATATCTGAAACACGTGGTTCATAATTTTTTTGAAATTGCAGCATAGGGAAATGCATGTGGGCTGTGAAGAAAGCCGTCTTCTGGGATGTGGCGCCGTGTACTTATTGTGTTCCTCCGAAACGTCGATTAACACAATATCTACATGATCCCACATCCCAGAAGACAGCTCTCTTCATGTCACCGTCGTGGAAACCTCAAATCTTATGTATGTGGACTAGTTCTCACTAATGCTGTCGCACTCTGACTCGAAGGACGAACTGCAATGTCTGTAGATTCTAAAGGGTTCTGACGATGGTGGATGACACACAGAATTACTGGGGTTCTGGACTTATTTCATCGTCGGGAATTATAGGTAATAGAGGAAATGACGTTTCGGAAACTGGATCTGTTTCCGTCTTCAGATGAGAAAGGAAGACACCTACTCAGTTGGGCCCTTCGAAAGAGCGATGTCAGGTACCTTGGTCTAGTATTAGACAAGGGACTGACATGGAAAAAGCAGCCGGACAAGGTCATCAATAAAGCCTATAAGGCTTTTGGATATGCAGAAGCATATTTGGTAAAACTTGGGGACTGCAGCGGCATGCATTGGATATACACTGCGGTTGTAAGACCCATAATTACATACGGCGCCACAGAATGGTGGCCCAGAGTTAAACTCAAGACAAGCAAGGCAGAACTTAGAAAATTGCAAAGGTTGGCTTGCTTGGGTATCACAGGAGCAATTCAAACATCTCCAGCAGCTGCACTGGAGACACTCCTTGGACTCCCCCCACTTCATCTACAGTTGGATGCAGAGGCCAGGCCAGGAATCTACCGTCTCCAGTGCATTGATCAATGGAAACCTAGATCCGGTGGTTTCGGACATACATACATAACTCAGGACATGAAAAAAGAACCCATATTACAAATGGCGTCTGACAAAATGATACTGAGACATGTATATGAAAAACCCTTCACAGTCAGATTTCCTACAGGAGTGAATGGGAAGACGGGTTTCGGGCCGATAGAAAAGGGGGACTGATCTGGTAAACAGATGATTCCAAGATAAATAAGGGCACTGGAGCTGGTGTGTACTGCTATGGCACGAGGCAGAAATTTAGTTTCAGCTTCGGGCAGTATACAACAGTATTCCAGACAGAAGTATATGCCACTAAGGCATGCATAAATTCGATCCCGGGTCTGGTCAAGTGGGATTTGAGGTGGACAAAGTGTGGCACTGGGGCAGGTTTTCTCCGAGTACTTCGGTTTCCCCTGCCAATCTTCATTCCACCAATTGCTCCACAATCACCCTCACCTATCATCTTGGGCTGGTACAATAGGTCAGAAGTGGCCGCAGTACAAGGGACTTAGTCCCACCCCACTAGCAATAAGGAAAAAAAGGCATGTATAATGGAGACTCTAGATAGGAACTACAGAAATAGGAACATCTACATTCTGACAGCCAAGCTGCACTTAAAGCGCCTGACAAACACCACATCAACTCAAAATTGTTCTGGGATTGCCATCAAACCCTCGTGGAACTGGCCAAACATAACAGGGTACAACCGATATGGGTGCCTGGGCATGAGGGTATTGCTGGGAACGAAATAGCAGACAAATTGGCTTAGATTGGAGCTGAACATCCGTTCATAGAACCTGAACCAGCCTGTGGCATCTCTATAGGAGTTGCCAGACAGGCAATCAGAGACTGGACAAATATGAATCACAAAAAATACTGGGGATCCTTCACTGAACTCAGGCAAGCAAACGGACTCGTATGAGGACCCTCTGCTAAAAGAGCGAAAGAACTGTTGAAGGTAAACAGGAACTAGCTACGCTGGTTGGTAGGACTACTTACAGGACAATCTCACCTTAAAGGACTCCTCTTCAAACTGGGACTAAGTACACGTAATAGTCCCACTTGTGAGAGGTGTCAAGAAGAAAATGAAACAGCCACACTTATCGTGTGCGATTGTGAGGTCTTATCTTATTTAAGATTGCGCCACTTGGGTCAATATTTTATGGAACCAAGTGACTATTTCGACGTCCACACGTACAAAATCCTACGCTTCATTCAAAGCGCAGGATTGCTGAGGGGATAATCAGAAGGGGAGGCACAACAGATCACTGTGGTCGCGGTGCAAGGGCCAAGAAGGCCCACCCCTTATGCATTCATTCTTTATTCTGAAAGAAAGCTAGAAAATGCAGTAACTTTGTCATGAAGGTTACAGCACTGAACTGCTAGGATACCCATGTTCGAACCTTGTAATTACTTTCAAATTATATGGTTTGTCAAAGTAGCTGTCCCGTAATAAATTTTGAACAAATTTCAAGATTTTTCATTAATCATCTAAAGAATAATATGCCCTAAAATATCTCATCACTTTAATTTTAATTCCCTAATGCCAACAGTAAAACATGTCGGACATGCGAACTTGAGACATGGGAACTACGATACTGGGACAAGAAGTTTTGTATAATAATGGAACTTCGAAACGAGATATGTAAACTGCATTACGAAAATTAATTTTCAGATTACAAGATAAGACAAGGAATGTGCAAAATTTATATTACGCATCTGAACTTATGGTCATACAAAGTGAATGTTGAGCTAGTCATGTGAAATTTTGGACACTGAATACAAAAAAGAAAATTTACAGTGTCTGTATGAAATATAGTTCATAGGTTAACAATTACAAAATTGGTTGATGTGCGTCGTCTCTCCGAGAATCTAACCTATCGGTCAAGCAAGGCTAGGATAGTAATAGACCCTACATAGTAGAAATTATGGACACAGCGAAGAATCGTTAACTTTGCATCATAATTAATTAGTAATTAATTCTAGTCTCACCAAAGATGCCAACATTGAAGTAAGTCTATCTGAATAAAAAGAAAGCACTGTAAGTAATTTTCACAAACTCTTGCCTTATATTTTTTTTTCCTTGGCACTACGACCCCAGTGGGCCTAGACCTACCTCCATGAACTTTTCTCCGTTCATTTCGGTTTTTCTAGATCTTACACATACGGTAGGACTCCTTGGGCGAGTGATCGGCTCTTCGCAAGGCTTCTACCTGTACACAAACACAGAAAAAAGCATACAAACATTCACGCCCTGAGTGGGATTCGAACCCACGATCCTCGTATTTAACTATTTGTACCGTGAAATAATATTACCCTTACCCTTTCCTTGTAATGTTTGTTTTATTAGGGAACTTTCTGGGTCCTTTGTTTAACATACTTTGTCTAGGGATCATGTTCCTAGTGTCATTTTCTTTGAAAATCATTTGTGGTGAAAAATGCATCATACTGATATACATTTTTATGTAAGGACAATGCTCCATGTACTCTCTGTGTTAAGAATTAATTACACCTTGCAGCTTGTTTTACTTGAACGTGTATAACTTGCCTTCACCCTTCATCTGAATTCGTAATGTCGATATTTTATTCAGGAGGATCTGTGTTAGAGTACTTATAACACTAAGAAAGTTGATGAAAATATATCACAAGCAAACACATAACTTCTTAATTTCATGCAGGTTTTACCAAACATATTTGTAGAATCAATTTGGAGGAAAAGTTTATATAAAAATTTAGAACAATCATATCAAAATTAACCAATAAAAATATCAGTAATAAACATTATATTGAGGATGATATGTGTCTTAATTAAGATAATAGTAATAATAATAATAATATAAAAGTAAAATTGTTCTTGTGCTTGAGCTAATTAAGCACTACGTCATGAAGGCGGATGGGGGAGTTAATGTATAAATCCAAATTTCCTTGACCTCGGCACTAGATGGAAGTGAGTGGTCAGCTTCCAGCCCCTGCCGCATTACCCTCGGGGAAAGGGCCATCGGTACTCATTGGATAGGAGGCTTGTTGGGCCCCAGAACCGGTCTGGACGACGTGGAGAACAGAAAATTCTTGCCCCTACCTGGACTCGAACTCCGACCCCTTGGTCGTCTAGCCCCGTTGCCAGTCGCTATACCGACTACGCTGTCCCGGCTCCAATAGCATTAATAATAAATATCAAAATATAAATTACCCAGTAGGTGCTTAAACAGATTATCAGTTATTCTGTTTCTGGCTTGCAATTCTACTCTTTGACGCTTCGCCAAGTGTTATTAGGAAGTTCAAAGCAAGTGGTATGGGATAGAAAATTCTTGTAGCATGGATGGGGAAGAGGTATAAAGAGGGGGGGGGGTGTATATAAAGGACAGACTACAAAGTATGTCTTGTAATTCCTTACCGTAAACATCCCCTTCACGTGGGGCAACCCATTTTCTGAACAAGATTGTAGGATCCTTAATGTGGGGGGTAAACTGAAATAATTGTATTGAAAGAAGTATCATTACATTTGTGTTTAATTTCAGTTTGAGAGTCAGTAGACTTTCGAAAGAGTTAACCGAGCCACTCCATGTCGTACCTTATACGCTTCTAATGTTGTGAATTTGGCAATTCTCTTCCTATACACGTGGGACTCGTGTTATCATTACCGTGGGTGGACATTTGAAAGTGGGCTATCAAAACCAACACAGGTCTACTCGTTGACCAGTAACCTTACTCACTCACCCATGGAGCTGACCCCCTCTTGAGAATATGCAAATTGTTCAGCTACTCAAGAACTTCCCAGCATTTTATGGTACCTGAAGATTCATTACCATGTTCACAAGAGCCCTCCAGCGGTCCCTGTCCGAGCCAGATCAATCCAATCCATATCATCCCATTCTATTTCTCTAAGATCCATTTTAATATTGTCCAGACACCTACGCATTGATCTTCCCAGTGATCTCCTTCCTTCCGGCTTTCCCACCAATAACCTATATACATTTCTCCTATCCCCTATTCGTGCTACATACCCTTCACACCTCATCCTCCTTGATTTGATCATTCTAGTTATACTTGGAGAAGAGTACAAGCTATGAAGCTCCTCAATACGCAGTTTTTTCCAGCCTCCTGTCACTTCATCTCTCTTTGGTCCAAATATTCTCCTCAACGCCCTGTTCTCAAACACCCTCAGTCTATGTTCCTCCTTTAATGTCAGAGACAAAGTTTCACACCCATACAGAACCAGGGGCAAAATTGTAGTTCTGTATATTCTAATTTTTATGTTTTTAGACAGCAGACGGGAAGACTCTGGACTGAATGGTAGCAAGCATTACCGGAGTTTTATCTTCTCTTAATTATGGATTAGTGATTTTTCATTAACGGACTTCCATATTTTTATTATGGGGGGAATATTATACACATATTAATTACTTATACATCTCACAAAGCGTCATTACGTACTATTACATTACACATTTCAAATGGCTTCAAATAATCCACCTTGCAATGAAAAATCTGTTTCTGCACCTTTAAGTTGTACCTGTTGACTGTACCCCAACCACCTGCCGACCTGTCGCGTTGTGGCCAGTGTTCACCTATGGCATCCTAACAATTTGGATCTGAAGTCGCTGGCTCTGTTGACTGTTGCTTGTGTTACAAGGGAAAGGGGGGGTGCGATATCCAACCAGAGAGGGGACAGTCCTTCACGATGAACACCACTGCCACCACCACTATCACAACCACCTCCACTGCTGCCAACACGACACGTGTTAAGAGAGATACAACCTCAGGCACGGAAGCTCACAGAAAATGTTCACACGTCTCCAACGTTATAATTACAGCAGGTTGCTAGAAAGCCAAAAGATACCAGCAACATCGCATCGACGAACTCACCTCCACTTGCCAGCATCACCAGCAAAACTAAAGTACTGAGAGAGCCCCTACCACCAAAGGCAAAAGCGTATGAACATACACATACACACACAACAATAGCCTATCTGAAAATGTCAGTCAACTATTGTACACGCGGGGCGTTTGCTCAAATGAAGTATATTTTGTTCCCAAACCCAGTATATGCTATAATACTGGAGCCAGCAGAGTACCAGCCTCACACACACACATACACACACAAACCGAACCATGCATGCATTATTATGTCGGGTGATGAAAGAGGAGAGGCGTGGGGCGAGGTGAGGAAGGGTGATATTCAAGTTTAATGTGCAAGCTACAAGAAGTTGGGAGAATAGAGTCAGATACAACAACACAATGGTTGCCATTGTTTCCCATTGTGCCACCCCGATGATGGGCATTGTTCCTCCACACACACACCCAGAGCTCGCAAAAGTAGATTCGTGATATTATTAGGTCCGCAAACACATACACGCACGCGGACAGAGCGTGCGCGCGCGCTTTTATGGAAGACACTAACTTCTGCACACTCTTTTCACAAGTGTACAGGTATCCAGCAATGGGACTTGTACAGATGTGGACTCCGGGGTGGGAGAAAGTATTATTACCCCATAACAATAAATATATACAAATTAAATCACTTAAAATTGTATACAAACACGTATATTCCAGTACAGCTGTGAAATTTCATTTTAATTGGACTATAAGTAAGTAATTAAGTAAGTAAGTAATGGTATCCCTGTAACAGGCTGTGAAGGCCAATAGGGTTGTGAGATGTTGAGGTTCCCACATTATCTAAGACAATCGGCTTAAAGATGGCGGTAAGATTGTCAGCCTTACGCGTCGGCCACCCTTTACCCCCCCGAACATTTCAAGAATATTCCTGGTAGGATTAGGTAAATTGAAAATCCTCCAATGACCTCATCTTTTTTATACATTCCCTTAGAATTTATGTTCCGAACACTAAAAAGCGTCCTTAAAGAATTAAAGAGTTAACAAATTAATCAATTAATATGGAACCTAGAAATTTATTTCATTTCATTCATTTTGTAATGTGAACACTTGGTCGTTGTTTATCCGTATTTCAGAACATACGGTAGGGCGTTGAGTGAGTGAATGGATGCGACAGTTCTCGGGGCATCCACTTAACATGCAAAGTACTAATTGTGCTGGGTTATGTAAAGCTGACAAGGCTGCAGTAACTGTAGTAATGAAACACGCGCACGAGTTCTATTTCCACTGATGTCCGCTAATTGTGAAGCAGCAAATATTGTGTGCTACACTAAGTGAGTCCATTCAGAAGTCCTGTCATGTCCTCTTCTTCATGCTTCCTGCGCAGTACATGTTTAGTCACGAATGAAATACAGACGGAGTTCCGTAGGCAGAGAGTGTAGCTTGAATTGGTGAACTGCTTATTCCTTAATTTCTTCGAGGAACTAAAGTTGATAACAAATTCACTCTATCAAGCAGTATAATGAACACATATACATATTAAATTAATTCACTATTTAACAGTTCTCTTATCAATGTCCACATAAACTATTAAAATTACTTTAATGTTTCACATTCTGATTTATAAAAGAAAATATCTCAGTTTTTGGGTGAAACAAAAAATACGCTTAACCGGAAGACACTGACGTCTTTATGATCAGTTTTGATGCCACAGACCTTCAGTGGATTAGGAACAAAGTTTTAATTTTGATGTCCAATCTATTTCTTGTAGGATCTCTGACAGCAGCGACTATAACTGTTTCTGTGACGGAATGGTGTGCAGTCTGGGGACAGTGAGCCGAGTCTCTTGCCACCTGCCTCATGCTAGTCTCTTCCTTGGTTTATTCCTCAACACTGACTATGGAGTGACATGTTCCTCCGAAGGGCTGATTATCTTTCACCGGATTACACGACATTGTGTCCCAAAAGATAGAAATCTCCACTTCTTTTCTCGTTTTAACGCTCAAATTTATATTAATGTTTGCAGGTGATGTTTATAATTTCCGTTAATTGGTTTCATATGACATGTTGTGACTAATATACTTATCATATCCAAAATACTCAAAGTGTGGAATGAGTTTTTCATTGCGACCAGCTGATACTAGGATTCTTCCCTTAGAACAGCATAACATATGCATCTCATATGTCATATATCTTAAAAATTGTAATTTGTGTTAATTCAGTTTAAAATCCAAGTTGAAGGCCGCCATCTACGAACATTCACAGCAGAAACATTCTACTTAGGTCTATTTCCCAGCTCAAGTTCCCTTCTGACAGAGAAACGTGCAATTTAGATACGGATGGACCATTCATCGCCAAACCGTGCAAACATACAAATCGAAGAAACGTATACATCCATATGAAAAGTAGGTTTATTGATAGTTTTATATCAGACAAAAGTCCAACTTAGTGCAACAAACCAATTAGAGCGATACCTGATAATGAAATAATCAACCCTTGAAAGCACAATGGCTTCTATATGTCCCACATGTTTTAACACACTAAAATTCTGCATTCTGCCCACAGAGTGTATTCGTGTGTTTCGTACGGTTCTCACAGTAAACTGAGATTAGCAACATTAGCGGGTTGGTCTCAGTAGCGGAGACGTAATATGTTCCTGTGAGGTACGAACTGAATATTTATATAATATATAGAAGAAATCCAGTCTTTAAATTAGGAGCCCTGAGAATCATTTTAACACAGAATAGACGGAACATCCCTTTCGTCATTCATGTAAAATATTTCAGCGTAATCTTTGATAAGAGGATTACATGAAGACTGCACATAGAAATGATTGAAGCCAAGGCCTTCAGAACATTTATTAGAATCTACTCCCTATTCAAAAGTGAACGTTTAAGCGCCAACATCACACTAACCCTCCATAAGGCACTGATCAGATCAGTAAAGACATGCTCGCCCCGCCTGGGAATTAATAGCGGACGCCTACGTCTTAAAATTATAGCACCTGAAAAACAAAGATCTCTACACTGTTGGAAATTTTCCAAGGTACACACCAGTCCGCGATTTGCACACGGCTTCCAACCTTCCATGTGCATACAATCATATAACAAAATTGTGCAAGCAACAAACAGAAGTCATACAAAATCATTAGAATGAACATGTTCGCGGTATAGAACAAGGCGAAGCCAGATATAGAAAATATAAGAGGCTTAAACTTGAGGGCGGTCAAGCTTACGACAGTTCAAGTAACTAAGTTGCCGTTGTAGCATAAGATACGTAAACTAGACATGATCTATTTTGCTAAGCCTGTACTGACAGAGAAGAATTTTCAATAATATGCTATACCATGTGCAATATTCACACTTGACAAAGCGAGACGAAGCCTATTCATAAGTCACAAAGCCATCCTCTCGTCAGATAGGATGTCACATTAGGATTACGGCCGCAAGGGTTGAGTTGCCAAAAAAAATCTGGTCGTGATCCTTTAGAGTTTTGGCGTCAAGACGAACTGATTGGCGGTAAGCTGCCAGTCATAAAGTAACACTGATTTTTACTCGGTTTTTAAAGAGTTAGATGGGACTCGCAACAAAGTATTATTGTGCTGGCGAGAGTTAATTAATAAGATAGGCTATTTAATGAAGTGCCGGTTTCAGGGATATTTAGCAATTAATAATATGCGAATATAATAAGGAATGATGAAATGGGAGTAGTGAAGGGAACATATAATTATCTACTTCAAGAGGGCCGTTATCACTGAATTCTTAATTAATTTTTTAATTCGCTTTAGTGGGGGGTGGAATCCAACTGGGTCCACTCGGCACCACGGCGGCCACTGATTGGCCTATTATAGCCTGCCCCAGGTGATTATGATGGAGAATTTGGTGGAATGAAGATTGGCAGGGGAAACCGAAGTACTCGGTGAAAACCTGTCCCAGAGCCACTTTCTCCACCACAAATCCCACTTGACCAGACCGGGGATCGAACCCGGACCGCCACGGTGGGAAGCCAGCGACTAACCGAAACCGCTTTAGATTCCTGCCGATTCTGGCTGGGTTTCATTTAATTGACATTTTATTGTCTCCACATGTTTACACATGCCACTCATATGGAAATACGTCTGGACTTTAAAGTATCAGCAGCCAAAAGCAGAATCTGAGTTATTATATAGGCCTAGTAACCCTCTATATGTAGAGACTTCCAGCTAAGATAGGGGTATTATAGTTCTTCTACAGATTTAGCCGTCGTTTTGACATACTTGAAGGTACTGTCCCACGATCCGCTTGAAAATATGGGAAGAAATATATAAAAAGTAGAATATAATTTTATCGGCTAATGTCCATTCATAGTACCTACCTAATGCAAGTGCATGGGGACTCATATACAGGTTCGTCCATCTGAAGGGATGTGAAAGAGAATCATAACAAATTAGTTCGGTTTAACTGCGTCAGAATATTTTACACAATACTTATATGTTCTATTCTTCTTCTTCTTCGCCGTCTCACATTAAAACTCGAGTTAAAGTTTAAGAATTCACTTATTTTGAATTTTAAAATCATTTTTCATATCCCTGGTGCACTACATGTTACGACCGATATAGTCATTATCAGGTGCTTCGAAAATTTCAGTTTAACACTGCTGCACTTCAGTCACTGAACACAAGTCTAAAGTACTCCCTCGTTTATGCACCCATGTGCTGTTGTACGAACTGTAGTGTCGGCTGATTCCTCTTCCTTGTTGTGTGCAACTGTCTTCTTCTTATCTTCAAGTGCAGAAATATCATTCCTTTGAACAGGTTAAGAGTTTGATACTAGGTTGAATGATTTAGCAAGATGGAGTCATGAACTATTTGAAGGTACTATCCTAACATCCACTCGGAAGGGCTGGAGAAATAAGGAGAACCTCAGCCAAAACGGTAGATTTCCCAGCTGAGGTTTGTTTCAAGAGTCTCCTGAATGAACCTCGGTGGCTGTTCTGTAACGCTAAACTCAATGTCGGGGGTCTCGTTGTAGTGCCAACATTTTCATTCAGAAAACAGTCATTTTCTCGGGGGCATACTGATAGAACTTAACTGGGTTTAACTGCACCGATGTGTGTTACATGATACCGGTCCTTCAAAGGGTTCATGATTAACTGAAGTAAGTATTATTAATCATGGAATTTCATTGAAATATGTGTTTCAATTCATTGGCGGTACTTGAAAATTATCAAAAGGATTTATATTTAGCTACTAGGTTGTAAACCGTGAAATCCCCTTTGAAGTGTTTTTGTGCGTATCGATTGTATCGCCTGCAATGATGAAATCGCTCTTCAAACGGACTACTGATTGGTTTTCGAGATTCGAGTTTCGATCCACTGGCCGCAAATAATGATAGAGGGGTGGGGGAAAGGATTGGAGCATGAAAATGGATATGAACAGTACGCACTTACGTTTCAATTCATATAATTATAGCAGTAACCAGTATGCACTAATGCCGGGTGTCCCCATTTGGTGGCGCCTGTCCACTGTCGGCTATACAAAACAGATTCGTCGAGCGACTAGATCCGGCTTCCTTTGTTCTGCATGCAGCGCTCTCTACAAACAACTTAAAGCCGCACGAACTGCGTTCATTACTGTACAGAACAACTGGGTTCATACTGAATTACCTGCAGTTTTAATGGATTGCATAAAAAAACTTTTGTTCGTCTCTAATGTGGCGTACTTTTTATAGAATTAAATGTCTTCATTAACTATAAAATTCTATTACCTCTCTTTTATTTTAAAATGCAATACGTGATTAAATGAGTTACACAAAATATTATACGTAATGGAAAATTTAAATGTTTGAAACCTAATGGTGTTTAGCAAAGACTCTTTGACCTGCAACAACCGAATAAGGCGGTGTGTTATGGAAATTTCTTGGTTCTAATACTGGCCAGTGAATCGGTTGCCCGAAATCAATTCTTTTGTATTTTTCCACTATGAATCAAGAAAGCCGGTCACGGTAGCCGAGTGGCCTAATGCATATACTGTCTTCTTTCGCTCGAAAGCTGGGATCGTGGGTTCGAATCCCACACAATGTATCGATGTTTCGTATGTATATGTGTTTATTCTGTGTTTATGATTTCCTGTGTTTAGGTACAGGTTTTGTGACGATTTGATCACCAGTCCAAAGAGTCCTATCGTCTGCAAAATACAGCAATACCTCGCATATTCCGGTTAATCGGTTCTGCCAATATCCCGGACTGTTTGAAACTAAATACATACAAACGATGATAATTTGTTAAAAAAATCTCAGTTTTTCAATAAATAAAACGCGATTAATAAATTTTATTGAAAATAATTAAAAAAACATGTTTTTCGCAATTCATTTTTTATTCTCTAAAAATTGCAATATTGATGCGTGCACATGTTTCTTCTTCGGTCTTTTCTCTTCATACATTTCTTTGTAGCAACGAATTGCATTGTTTATCGTTCGGCGAATTGTAAGGCTACGTTCAATATTGGGATCAACTATAAGAGTATGCACTCAATTAGGCTGACGGAATCGAACTCACTGAAACCAAGTTGCTGTCCAGTTTCCACTATGTTATTAGTGACTTCAGAAAAATGAGTTTCAAAACCAATGAAATCATTTGCATAATGTAGTATCATATGTTTCCATACTGCCCTCATATTGCTTCCCGTTAATTCATGCCACGCTTCGCCTATATTTTCGATAACGTTTCTGATGTTGTAGCTCTTCCAAAATTCCGTTAAAGTAGTGCTCTCCCCACCTCCTCCAGCGATAGCTGTCAGAGCTCAAGAACGAACTACCCGAGCATAGGTACATACATATACAACAGGGAACCCCAGAAAAAAATGGAAATATGTATCGTATCGCATAACTTTAAAACCACGTAAAAATAAACCGCACAAAAACAGACTTGACTATATAAAGCGAAAAGAACGATAATTTACGTATTAAAATAATTTTATGTACTAATATTTTAGAATTTATTTTTATTTTGCTCAATTAAAATTTAGTTTGTTTTGAAATTTTCAAACCGGGCTATAGTGAATCCGGACTGATCGAAGCCGGACTATGAGAGGTATTGCTGTAATTAAAAATGAAAAATAAACCTCAACACCGTAAGGTATAAGAGGTACAGATTAAGTAAGTAAAAATATAGAACACTTAAAACAAGTAATCAGAACCTCCTTCCATAATTTTCTTTCAGCGTTATATAAAATTTTAGTCGAAAACTTTGAAGAGAAGAAAGCAATTGGGAGATATATGCATAGTTGTGAGGATAATATTAAAATATCTTCAGATAAAGAGCAGGAAATAGCGTGGGCTGGATCGAACTGATTCAGGATATCGCCCTGCTTCTTGGTGATAAATCTTCTGGTTCCATAGATGTCGGGGGAAGTCCTTGACCAGTAGAGTGACAATTAACTTCTCATAAAAAATAAACTCTAAAGAATTTATTATTTAATAATTTCAAGCGTTTCCGCGGCCCTGTTTTCGATCATGTCTGTTACGTACCGCCAAACGTATGAATCTGAGGTTACCATTAAGGTTTGGCCACACAGAACGCTACGCTATGTTCGCTACGTACGCTACGTAAGCTGTGTACACTCTCTGACGCAGCTAACATAGGGAACATAGCGTACGTAGCGCTCTGTGTGGCCGAAACTTTATGCAGACATCTATTTGCCGCCAGATATCGACTGTTCTGGAGCAGGTCTAATCAATAAAACACGACCTGTTTGGAACAACTCTGTGAGAAAAGAGAGAACACCTTCAGAACTCACGACAGTGACTAATTTCAAGAAATCGTAGGCCTGCAAGAGACCGCTCACTGCACACGTCAAGTTTCCTTTTGTACTGCTTTGCATTCAGGACAAGCAGACTGTTCTTATTTTCAGCAGACTTATTGTATGCCCACGTGCCTACATCGATGTCATGATACAAATATGAAATCAATAAAGTTGTAGGTGTATACGAATCTTAATTAACTTTAAATATGACGATGGATCGGTTTCATTAAAGTAACTACTTGATATAAAAAAAACTTTTGGATACACATTTTTGACACTAAATTTCCTTCAAGTGCTTCAATCTATTTTGTGAGTCTAGCAAGAATTCTGAGGCACTATGCTACAAACCGGAAGGTCGCGGGTTCAAGTCCCGATGAGGTCATTGGATTTTTTCAATTCATCTAATCCTTCCAACCACACGGTGGCCCTGGGGTCGACTCAGCCTCTAACAGAAATGAGTACCAGGAATATTCTTGGAATATTCTTTGGGGTAAAGGGCGGCCGGCGCGTAGGGCTGACAACCTTGCCGCCATCTATGAATCGAATGTCTAGAAAATGTGGGAACCTCAACATCTCACAACCCTATGGGCCTCCACGGCCTGTTACAGGGATACCTTTACTTTTCACTTTTTTTACAGCAAGAATTATAATTTAGTAATTATAAAATTAAAAACCATTATATCAGTATCCTTGATACAAACCATTTCGCACGCTCACCATATTTCAATTTTAAACACTTAAATCATGTATTATAGATCTATGAAAACTGCAGATCTATGTTTTAAGACATATGTATATTTTCACATAGATAGCTCCGATGGTAATTAGTTTTCGTCATCAAATTGAAGGCTATATCATGTCCAGATTACGAAAGCCGGAACAGTGTTTTACAATGCACATTCCTTTAACAAAAACTTACACTTTTCTACGATCTATAGGTCCGAAAAATTCCGGATCCTGTGAAATTTTCACAAATTCGTTTTACGACGCTGCCGATATCTCATGCTACGTAGCGTCGAAAGTGAGTGTGATGTGTGAATACAATAAAATAAAGACTTGGAAACAAACGGTAGGGGCGTAACGTGAAATACCATCCGAACATTCCTCTGGAGGAACTGCACGAAAGTCCTCAGCCAGAACAGCTTCGTTCCTGGAAGAGAAATTGGAGCTAGTGTTCTTCCAAATCTAAGTGCGCTTGGCCGCCATATTAGTATTATTCACATCACGTTTAATTCAATTTTATCAGTTTAAGTGTTTCTGGGGGGAGGGGNGTAACACTTTAAATTCAATAGTTCCAGGCCCTAACCGTTTTTTGTAAGGACGGTTAGACGACCGAACACGAGTATGTGGCTGGATGTGTGAAAGGGTCTAGTACTCGACAGATACGCTTGTTTAATAGATGAATGCCTGGGTGAACGTGTAACTGAGAGCGTGTCGGTTTATAAAGATGAGTTAAAAAACTTAAGTTATCTAATTAAGCTGTTATAATTGAAAAAATTAAAAAATCTAAAATAATTTTGAGCAGATAAATACTTAAATGGTTAAGGTCTTGGCCTATTTTAAGTCAAATTAACGACAGTTAACTGCTGTAAAGCATAAGTGACCTCAGTCAGGACAAACGTTCATTCGTTCGAGATTAAAACCGGGCGTCTCCCCAAATGAAGTGCAAACATCAACTTGTTCAGTACTTCTAGTAATAATAAGCGACTATTTCACTGAAACACACACTATCACCAAGGGCCCCCATCTTCTGGGATATAGCAGCGTGTGGTCCGTTAATCTGCCTGCTCTGTTTGCCGTCTGCTTTCATTCTGGTCCTTTGCTTGGCTTATTCTTCCGCCCTCTAAAGGAAGGCGACATTTTCCTGTGAAAAGTCAATTGATTTTCAACGGACTACGAGGCGTTATATCCCAGAAGATGTAACTCTCAAGTGCTATATAACTATAACTATATAACCTATATACAAGCATGTTCATTTGAGCACACCAGCCAGAATTTCAGTCAACAAACTACAAGGTACAGAACTCGCTCTAAGAGAAACAAATATACATATATTGTAACGTGTTTTGCTACTGAAGACGCAGTTCGGATTGTTAATTGGTTTATTTAACAACCTACACGTCGTAATTACAAATATTTATAACGCTGTTACGGGTTTACACACTTTACAAACCCTACTCACAAATCTCTTCACACTATCTTCAGTACAGTACACGTTCCATTCTTCTTCCCGCTACTGCTTCTACATTTCAAGTGACTTATGACGTCTTCTTCACCTTCACAATTCACTCGCTACAACTGAATCTGGCGATTGATAGACTTCAACTGTCTTCGGCGGCTACTACGTACATTTTAACTCCCCTCTTTACGCATTCCAGTCCCCCTTATAAACCCTAAGTCGGACAGAGGAAAAACCACATCGCTTCACTGTTGCGTAAACGCTGTGTTTACAGGCGTTGCTGGGTAACCATGCCGAGAGTTGTTTATTGCTGCGTAGCAACCAGCGCGCTTCGGCTCGGCTCCTCTCGGCTCACGCGGCTCACTCGGCTGAACATTTAACTCTCTTATGAATGCCGAAAGACGGGGCGAACCGAAAATAAGTCACCATATTTTACTGTTCCTCTGTTATTCTGTGTTTATCCGCTGCTGCGGGAACGTGCTTATTGAGCCGTTGCCTAGCAATGGTTATATTCGTCACAATATATATATATATAATTATTTCCAGCATTTCTATGGAAAAGAACAATCTTAAATTCCTTCCTTAAGAAATACCAACGAAAATAAAAAAAAAAAAAATATGTTTGTGGAAAGTCATGAACACGACCGATATTTTAAGGCCAAAAGGTTTCTACGCGAAACAATGGAAACTTAGTACTACGAAATCTTTCTCTAGATGAAGCGAATGTCCACACTTTTGATCCTCCACGGTTCTCCGTCTAAGAAGAGAAGATCCAGTAGCATCAGCAGTGTGGGCTGCATATCACAGCCTTCCATTCAAGTCTCACATCACTTGAAACGTTGACATTTGAACCACGAAGCGTCGTGGATTGGGAATTTGGGATTCGGACCGCCTGACCTTTCCACCGCCCTCCGCACTAATCTCGCTCCCAAGTGACCAGCAGCACCGCGGGCTCCCTCTCGAGACACTGATGTGTTTACAGGCATACAAGTGAAAGTACAGAGAATTAGGCTCTGTGAATGATAGCGGCTGAAACTTGGCAGCGTATTAGTGCTCTTGAACTTAAAACGAAAATTTCGGGCTGGACTCTTCCTCTAGTACGAATATATTCCATTACAATTTCTTTATATATATTTGCATTCCTCTATATCAGTTGACCTGCTCATTGCAATAAACCGACCAGTTTCAGGACTTTACACGGGTTGCCCAACATTTAGGTAAGATCAGTGAAGAGCAATTACTGGAATATTGCATTGAGTTAAGTTCATTTCGCAGAGTTACGCGGTTTACAATAATTACAATTACGTTTACAATAATTTTTACACTTATTTATTTGCTTCTTGTGGGGGAGAAGAGGAATGCATATAGGATATTGGTGGGAATGCCGGAAGGAAAGAGACCACTAGGTAGACGAAGACGTAGATGGGTGGACATTATTAAAGTGGATTTTAGCGAGATGGGGTGAGATGGTATGGATTGGACTGCTGTAGCTCAGGATAGGGACCAGTGAAGGGCTTTGTGAACACGGTAATGAACCTTCGGGTTCCATAAAATGTTGGGAAGCTTTTGAGCATTTTCTTTATTGCTAGTGGGGTGGGACTAAGTCCCTTGTACTGCGGCCACTTCTGGCCTATTGTACCAGCCCCACTTTGTCCACCATAAATCCCACTAGACCAGACGCGGGATCGAACCCGGGCCGCCGCGTTGGGAAGCCAGCGACTAACCGCTTGAGTAGCTACACAGTTGGCGACTTCTCAAGAAGGTCTCGGCTCCATGAGCGAGTGAGTGATTTATTTGCTTCTTAGATTTTACTCATCGTCTTCTCGTCTGTTGTCTAAGAACTTAAAAATTAAAATACACATAATTTTAATTTAGCCTGTAGTTTTGTATGTGTGCGAAACTTGGTCTCTGATATTAAGGGAAGAATATAGACAGGGGGCGTCTGAGAGCAGGGTGCTGTGGAGAATATTTAGACCGAAGAAGGCTGAAGTATTAGGAGGCTGGAGAGAACTGTGTTCTGAGGAGCTTCATAGCTTCTACTCCTTTCCAGATATAAGTATAATAATCAAGTTAGAGATGAGATGAGCAGAACGTGAGACAAGTATGCGGGAGAAGCAGAAGCACGCCTGGTTCTGTTGCGAAAACCAGAAGGAAAGAGACCACTTGGAAGACATGGACGTAGGCGGAAGGATAATATTAACATCTATAACGGAGGGACAGGTTGGGGTGGTATGGACTGGATTTATCTGCCTCAGGATAGAGACCACTGGCAAGAGCTTGTGAACATGTCAATGAATTACCAGGCTCCATAAAATTTTGATAAATCCTTCAATAGCCGAGCGACTGGTGGCTCCATGGAGTTAGTTACGTCTTGCCTTCCCCCCTCTTACAATGTCCTCATCCCCACTTATGTCTTCATATTGTTCTCGTGTGTTTCGTTTGTGCATTTTATTATCATTTCTCTATGAACGTATACAAATTCCTCTCATGCTGAGCCATGTTTTGCATACAAATTTTACTAAGGAAATACACATACAGACACGCGAGCGCACCTAAGTGCTTCCTTTCTGCAACACACATCAAAGGAAAACCAAGATTAAAAGGAGACGCAAGTCTACCTCAGAACTGATATTGGCAGCATCGAAAATGATGGACCGAAACAAGATTCTTCGCTTGCAATTGAATACGTTCCCTTCTTGTGATGAATGACGTCACTATGGCATGTGTATCTTGAAGGTTCCGCCAGTAGGACACAGCAACGAAGACTATGGATCTGTTATCTGATTTTCTTATCAGATCGTGAGAAAATTTATGAACTTTAAGGAACAATAACAGTTGCCTTTGGCGGTAACAATATGTACCACAGAATATATACAAATACAAGCGGATCAGTATCAGTGACTAATGTTCTGGGCAGTCATCTGTAACATATGATGCGGTTGCATGCTAGATCTGTCAGAGTACCGAGCACAACCCAAGAGTAAGTAATCAGGGAAGGCCGCGCCGTAGCTCAAGCGGTTAGTCGCTGGCTTCCCAACGCGGCGGCCCGGGTTCGATCCCAGGTCTAGTCAAGTGGGATTTGTGGTGGACAAAGAGGGGCTGAGGTGGGTTTTCTCCGAGTACTTTGGTTTCCACTGCCAATCTTCATTCCACCAAATTCTCCATCATCATAATCACCCGAGGCAGGCTACAATAGGCCAATCAGTGGCTGCCGTGCCGAGAGGACCCAGTTGGACTCCCCCCTCCACTAAGCGAATTTAAAAAAAAAAGTAATCATGGAAATTTATGTTTTGAAATTAATATCAGCCATAAATGATATAATGATGTTTTAAGGTCCAACAAAAAATGTTTAACTGCCTACTTATGAGGATACTATAAAAAAGCTGAATAAAATATACCGAAAAGGAAGTCGATTACTTAGATAGGTAATATATGCACGTACTGTGTGGTTTCTTTTTCACTACTTATAACAGAATTGCCTGCAATTTTTTACATCCCTTCGGAAGTATCCGTATTGATGTGTAAGGTATGGGTATATTGACTACACGTATTACTATTATATAAAGAATGTATATAGGCCTATATAATACACTGATAGGTAGGCAGATGGGGTGGAGATAAGTAGGTACTAGGGCTCAATGTTGTTCTTTTACTTGTAACAAAAACTGTCTTTACCAGATCTGCATACTCTTCGAAGATGCATTACTGTATCACACAGAATTTCACGACTGTGTATTAAGTTGCGTTTGCTTCTTTTCCATCTCCAAGTTCCTCTGCCCACTTCGTTGGTAGTGTCGATGGTAGATAACCAAAAACTGTATTGACAGGATGGCCACGAAGTTCCTATGTAGTTTCAAGAGGTCGGTCGAACGTTTGAGATGTTGTTAGAACAGGGACACCAATATAGGGATGTTATGCTCATGTTCTTTCTCACACAGTAGAACGAAAAATTAAGAAAAATACTGTAACAACTTAGGGGTGTGATTAAGGACGGGGTATGGATTAATGAATGGATTTATTGACCACTTGTACACAGGACTCGGAACTACAAGTAATTACAGCGCCACCGCTAAACTTCACACTTCAGAAATCACAACAGCACATGCAAGGTTTTCTCCAGCCTGCTGTGTCTTCATCAGCAGAGGAAATCCTTCAGTTTCCCGCGCTCAATTTCTATCTTGACAGAGTCCAGTGCAGAACTCAACTTTCGACCGACAATTTTCAACTAACTGCTAACTGCCAGGCTGGCGAATATTTCACACCAACCTCCTAGTCTTCTCTTCACAGACTTTCAACTGAGTACTTTCTGGGTCGCCTCAATTGTCTTCAAGCTAGCTCCTCTGCACGTACCATATTGAAAACACCCCCGTTTCCATTGTTGTAATCCAACTTTTGTAGCTGTCTATCAACTGGTTGCATAACACCGTTTCCAACAGTAACTATATTGTTGTAGAGGGGTGTTTACCCTGAGTAGCATAGCAACGACTGTTGTCTGTTTCGAGGTCTCTGCCTAGCAACAGGTCTATACGTCACAAAACTATAATCTGGAAAGTGAGGCCGTGTGACTTTGTAGAATTTTTCTGCTTATTTTTCTTAGCTTTTGTCCTTGATTATGAAGGCAGTACATCCCCCCGAAAATGAGTAAACTTTTGTTAGACTGCAAGGCGTCGCATCCTAGTCGATAGTAGTCTTCATAATTACCACAGAGAGAAACTCAAATCTGACACAAACTAAGGGAGGTTCACCGTGTTAAACAGAATATAAATATATCATATAAAATTTGATGTACTTCAGTATATTATTAAAACATCAAGGAACCAGAACATGGCGGACTATGATGGTGTGAATTGGACTGTCGCTCAGTCGTTTCTCGCAACCCAAAGTGTAGACTTGCCCGCTCGACAAATATGCAGGAGGAGTTGCCGATCGATCTGTCTGCACGTGGAAACCAACAAGCGGAAGGGTGAATTTTTCCTGCGTTTTCTTCCTGCCGTGAAAGGAGAACTGTAATGAAATTTATAATGACGAATAAGAAGACGTGACATCGTGGCGACCTCATGGGTGGAATATCTTTGACATTTTTCAATTGACAGAAGGAGCTGAAGTAGACTTCCCTGCCACCAGACAGAAGCAGATTTATCTAACAAATGTGCGAAAGTGGCAAAGACTCTGAGCATTCCGAAGTACCCGATTCGAATCTCGGTCGAGACACAGACCGTCATAACTGAGATTTTTCCTGTTTCCGCCGTATCGCCAAACAAACTCCGGAATAAGACACGTTATTAGGTAATTACCATTTCCTTCCACGTAAACTTCAATTTATTATTCACTGATCACCATATCATTCGACGTTATACAGAATGTCACAGGAGGAAAGGTCAATATTCAGGGAGGTCATAGTTTCGGTCATAATAAGCAAAATTTTATTATGTACATGTGTCTTATTCCGAACGATTTCCGAGACAGAGCTGTTTCACTGTACAGTTCCAAATTGTTGATAAGAAAGATACATTACGTTCTGTTTCTAATACCGGTATTTATTGTTTAAGTGAAAAAGCTGGTACAGTTTACCTAGTATAATTCCACAGTCAACTTTGAAACTCATGTGAGGACAAGGCTTGTTGCTTCTCTGTACAGTGTACTGTACAGTGAAATAGCTCTATCTCGGTGAAACTCGTGTGAGGAAATGGCGTGTTGCTCGTCTGTACAGTGTACTGTGTGGTGAAAAAGCTCTGTCTCGGTGCAACACTTGTGAGGACAAGGCTTGTTGCTTCTCTGTACAGTGTACTGTACAGTGAAATAGCTCTATCTCGGTGAAACTCGTGTGAGGAAATGGCGTGTTGCTCGTCTGTACAGTGTACTGTGTGGTGAAAAAGCTCTGTCTCGGTGCAACACTTGTGAGGACAAGGCTTGTTGCTTCTCTGTACAGTGTACTGTGTAGTGAAAAGCTCTATCTCGGTGCAACTCGTGTGAGGACATAGCGTGTTGGTCGTCTGTACATTGCACAGTATACAGTACAGTGAAATAGCTCTATCTCGGTGAAACTCGTGTGAGGAAATGGCGTTTTGCTCGTCTGTACAGTGTACTGTGTAGTGAAAAAGCTCTGTCTCGGTGCAACACTTGTGAGGACAAGGCTTGTTGCTTCTCTGTACAGTGTACTGTGTAGTGAAAAGCTCTGTCTCGGTGAAACTCGTGTGAGGACATGGCGTGTTGCTCGTCTGTACAGTTTACTGTGTACTGTACAGTGAAATAGCTCTACCTCGGACACCGTACGTATACAATTAATGGCTTACAATTAACGACGCCCTGACCTCCCTGAATATTGACCTTTCTTCCTGGGACACTCAGTATAATGCGACAAACTGAAAACACAGTTAAATAGTAACTCACACAAAAATAAACATAAACATTCTCCGGAACGTGCTATCAAGGGGATGGAAAGGAATTGTCTTCGAGTGAGTTTGAGGATTATTTTGACGCTGTCAGTGTCTAAACCACACAGTCCTCGGATGGTAGGATGACTGATGAACTGCAGAGGATCAGAATGGAAGAGGCAGTGGCCTGACAGAAGTATTTTGGAGTTTGCATGGGGTGGGGGGCTGTGCAAGTCACAAATATCCTCGTAAAGAGAAAAGGAAAGTGGGCCCATTTTTGGGCCGTTCCGGACCCATAGCGTTGGCTCCCTCAATTTATTCCCTGGTCTCCCACCAACTTGCTAGCATGCGTTTCGATGGTAATCCCACATTGGTTTAGAGCCTGTCACGCATGCTCAGCACGTGGTCTCTCCGCCTTACCCTATAAGCACAATTGTTTCACAGGTGCTGCCCAGTTGACCCTCACTTCATTTCGGCGTGTAGCTAACATTCAGCCCGTCTCAAGAATCTCATCTGAGTTGCTTCTAATCCTCTTATGTAAGCAAACACCATAATTCTCCACATCCGCTGGGCTGCATGCTATGAAGGGCAAATCTCCTTAAATTACTACTCAGTCAGATAGCCATCTATTTTATTTGTTTAGTACTCGTAGTTAATGCATCGATATTAACTTATTTCAGTGCTTAATCAACCTCTGCAACATTAGGACTTGTGAGAGAGTTGAGGCATATCTCCACACATTCTTGGTCTTGGCAAGAGAGAGAGATCGTCACTCCCTCGCCACTTTATACTCTGTAACCTTTGGATAGGACGTTGAGTGAATCCCAGAGCCGGTTTCGTCATGGCAATAAAGAGAAGCATAACTCTAAGTGTCGAAAATGGAACCCTGGTCTTCTAGTACATAGCCAGTCACTATAGTGACGAAGCTATAAGCATTAATATTAATTTCGAGTGTCAAATCGGTAAAAATATGTATGAGCTGCTTCCCTAAGCTTTAATATCATGACTGATATCAATTTGGAGCCCATTCATGTTTACTTTCGGATTACTCTGGATGCGTGGCCCGTAGGTATGGAGAGAGAATATTATAGACTATTGCCGATTATTGTGGCGAGCCTGGGGATTCACTTAGGGATGATTACCACAGGATTTACTCTCACCCCGTGTTGGGAAGGGAGGTAATATGTTGCACCGTGGATATTATTCAAACAAGCAGAGGTCGCTTTCCAGACAGCACGAGGCCCCACTGAGAAGGGTGGGGAATATAATCCGACTTAGAGGGGGGAAGATGAGCATTACTGCGGAGTAGAGATGTGTGTGGGACAATATTGCAGGTTTAGGGGGAGCACCGCAGATCAGAACGGAAAGCTGTCGCAAGAAGAGAGATTATATTCAATTAATACATACGCTTATACCGTTCATGTATCCACACAGGCGCATCTGCTGGACAGAAGTATCTGTCCGTATAGAGTAGTTCTGTTAAACCGCCGCCACAACAAAAGTATACTCATACTCATGGAACTGAGCCAATTCTGCAGCTACTCAAGAATTTCCCAGCATTTTATGGAACCCGAAAGTTCATTACCGTGTTCACAACAGCCAGAACAATCCAATCCATACCATCCCATCCTAACTTTTCCAAAATCTATTTTAATATGGTCCAACCACCTACGACTCGGTCTTCCCAGTGGTTTCTTTCCATCTGGTTTTCCCACCAATATCCTATATGCATTCCTCTTCATTCCTATTAGTGCTACATGCCCTACCCACCTCATCCTCCTTGATTTGATCATACTAATTATACTTGGAGAAGAGTACAAGTTATGAAGATCCTCATTATGTGGTTTTCTCCAACCTCCTGTCACTTCATCTCTCTTCGGATAAAATGTATGCTCGCTTTTAATGTTTACAATTAAACCTTTATTTTACTGGATGTTTCGGTCACACAGGACCATTATCAGGTGATTAATATGGAATATGTCTAGTCATTGAAATACTAATATGGATCCATATTAGTGCAACGTGTCGTATTGTATCTGACCGTGAACATGCCAGCACAAATTCGTGAAAGAAAGTACCATGGAGCATGGACACAGTTGTGCCCCTGCCCAGCCCCATTACATAAAGGGGTGTTGGGGAAGAGATGTACGGTTCCAAGCTTTATTAATCTCGATATTAGACAGAGGTGAGTGTTCAGGTACACAATCTCCCGGCTTTACCCCAAGGACACGAGCCTCTTGTACTCATTCCGGACCCAGAGTCTGTGTGTGCTGGTGCCAATGCACTGTTAACTATTAATTCAACATCAACATAAACGGGCCAAATAAGAACATTCCACAAGATGCGGCTAAAGAGACGCCAGTAGGAGTTGAATGATACTACGAAACGTCGACACTACATCTTTTTCGCCTCGTGCCGTGTGAGATAGAAATGTTCCGTCTTCTATATTTCATTGGTTTCTTATACCACAGTAACTTTTATGTGAATAGTATTTTAAGCATTGATCTCTAAACAAATTTTAATAACATTATATTATTTACGTAAAATCAAAAGTAAATTTTCCTTTTACATTTCAACGACCTGAAGACGGCTACATATGGCTGCAATATATCTGGGCTTTAGAATTATTTATTAATAAAATCTGTATGTACTAGACGGTGCTCTTGTGTTTAATTTAATTTTATTTACTTACTTACTTACTCATGGAGCTGAGTCCTTCTGGAGAGGCCGCCAATTCTGCAGCTAGTCAGAATTTCACAGCATTTTATGGCCTGAATGTTCATTACCGTGTTCACAAGAGTCTTCCAGTGGTCCCTATACCGAGCCAGATCAATCCAATCCATACCATCCCATCCTATCTTTCTAAGATCCATTTTAATATTGTCCACCCACCTACGCCTTGGTCTTCCCAGTGGTCTCTTTCCATCTGGCTTTCCCACCAATATCCTATACGCATTCCTCGTCTCCCCCATTCGTGCTACATGACCTGCCCACCTCATCCTCCTTGACTTGATCATTCTAATTATACTTGGAGAAGGGAACAAGTTATGAAGTTTCTCAATGTGCAGTTTTCTCCAGCCTCCTGTGACTTCATTTCTCTTCGGTCCAAATATTCTCCTCAACACCCTGTTCTCAGACACCATCAGGCTATGTTCCTCCCTTAGTGTCAGAGGCCAAGTTTCACACCCATACAGAACCACAGGAGAAAATTATAGTTTTGTATATTATAATTTTTATGTTTTTGGACAGGAGACGAGAAGACCAAAGGTTCTGGACGGAATGGTAGCAAGCATTACCTGAGTTCAGGTTTCGATCTGTTATCGTTGTTCCAAAATATCTGAACTGTGCCACATTTTGAAAACACCTGTTTCCTAACTTTATGTCAATTTAATGAAACACAAAACTTAATTTTATTCGTTGTTTATTTAACTAGGCTCTCAGTAGCCCTGACTATACAAAATCGAACGATTGGATGATAGAGAATTGAAAAGATTGTAGATTGAAGTGATAATTCCTTTATTTAAAATGATTTTCTCTCATTTGAGGCACGCGGTAGCGTAGTTGGTTGAGGTTTTATGCTTCCAGCCGGAAGGTCGTGGGTTAGATTTCCGATGACTTCATTGGATTTTTTAATTGACCTAATCCTTCCAGCAGCACTATGGCCCTGGGGTCGATTCAGCCTCTAACAGAAATGAATTCCAATAATATACCTGGGGGAAAGGCGGCCGGCGCGTAAGGCTGACAACCTCACCGCCATCTGTGAGGCGATTGTCTGGAAAATGTGGGAGCTTCGACGTCTCACAACCCTGTGGGCCTCCACGGCCTCTTACAGGGACAGTTTCACCTTTTTATCATCTCATTTGATGGCAGGAACTGAGAAAATCAGGAAGAAAACTCAAGGATTTCAAAGTCCCGTCCGAGAATCGAGCCAGGCACCTCCCGAATACAAATTAGAAGTGTTACTGCTTCAGCCATTTTGGTCGGTAGTATGAAATGGTTATCCCAAATGTTACCCGTATGTACGAAATTAGAAGACGTTAATTACGAACGTGATAGGCCTAGAGATATAAGCCTATAGCACTGTGTGTGAATGATAATGTATATGCCTATAATCTAGCTTATATGTACATCATATACATATGTATGACACATATGTGAGAATGTATGTGTGAATACACTCCTCAGTGTTCGTGATGTGATGGCGTCATAATCGAATGGGAGCTTATCAATCATTCCCTATGAGGTACATGATTATTCAATTTATATACCCAGCCCCTGGCCAAATGATGCAGGCCAACCTTGGGTCTACTGTGGCGCTTAAATTGATTCCAATATTTCATAGCATGAAGTAAATTATCCAAAGCGAAAACGAATTAAAATTATATCAATACCAGAAATTTTATATCAATTTCGCCGAATAAAAACCAGGCGCTTCAAACCTAGGAACTTTAGAAATTTACCGAAAGCCTCGGTTACTTGGTCACCAATCTTGCTTCCCACTTATTCAAAGATTATCTTTAATTTTCATTCCCTTATTTAATATTACAAAATCTGTTCATTTGAGGAAAAGCAATTTAAACAGAATTAAAAATATACACAACAGCTGCTTTTAATTGCGTTTGAATTAGGTCCCAGCATTTATGCTGGACCAATAAACATTAAGATTGAGCTCCTTCAAGCACCCTTACTTTAGCAGGCCCTACACCCTACCACGCGATTACTTTCCTAGGTTATACATGAAGACGTACAGTTGAAGAGACAGTCAGTCACACCTTCAATTCTACCATATTCTCACAGTAAGAACTATGCACACAGTGCCCCTAGGCCAGTTACACCTAGTTCATACATTCAAATCACATTTCTTTAAGATCCACTTTAATATCATCTTCCATCTATGTCAAGATTTGCCAATTTCTTCTTACCAGTTTTACAGCTAGAATTTTTAACGTAATTTTGTTTAGCTCTCTTGCGATCTACATAAGTATCTTATCATTCTGAATTCAATCACATTTTAATACCAACAAAGGCATCACACCATATGGAGTTACCGGAAGATATTATAAAATTCAGCCAACTACAGTTGGATTTACAGCTTAGGTGTGACTATGTTACAAATTGCTTTATTCTTATTATTATTATTATTATTAAAGCATCCGTCAATAATGCAACAATACAGGAAGACCGCAATAATAAGACACATACGGGAGAAATACGACACGCACAAATTGCGATGGCCGCAAAAGAGTACAATGACAGTTCTAGTCATGAGATAAAAACTAAACAATAACGATAGACAAGTGAACAGTGCAATGGTCTCCCCGAAAACAAAAGGAAAATTGCCTGATGATGGCCCATGTGAGGCCGAAACATGTTGTAAAGTGAGAAAAAACATATGTATAAATAAAGACATTTTAGTAATTTGATGATCACTTTTAGTGTATTAAGTTATACTTTTAGTGTCTTAATGACATTTTATGATTTTAACATCATAAAGTATTAAAGTTTCACTTTTAGTAAGAAACATATTTCAGATGTCTTTTATGTTAAAAAAAATATTGTTGCATTATTGACAGGTGCTTTAATAACTAGGATAATCCCTCAATGCAACGGGATGCTGAAATACAATAATAATGCTTAATTCTTAGGTTATTTAGAACAAATTGTATCTGTACGTATATTGTGTCGAATGGGATGACATAATAATGATCAGCGAAAAGGGAGGAGTCTTGGGTAATTTAAAAAAAAATGTATCCTAGAATTCACCTAGAGAAAGCCAAAAAGGAAAAACAGAAATCCTCAGGACAGGCTTGAACCCTATCGAGTACTGAAATGAATACAATTACAGCCTATATCACTGCGCTACATTGCCGTGCTCAATGTTAATGCGCACGCGTTCGAAAGGCTTTATAAATACGTGTTCCCATAACGCATTCCAATAATTTGCCGTAGCATATAATTCAATTCGGTGAAGATAAAGGTCCATGAAGACGTATAAGAGTGAAAGCATAACTCCGCGCTTTCGAAATAAATGGGGTCAACTTGACACACTAGCCACTTGACCCCAGGGGGGAGAGTCTTCAGCACTTACATAATTGTGTTGCTAGGAGACTCCCGCAGCCTGTCTGGACGCAGTAGTGAAGGTAAGCTCTCACACTGCGGCTAATCGATCTAACGTCGTTCAGGCTATAGCCAGTCACTTTACTGACTGAGCCGTCTGGGTCGTAACTAAGTTGCGACGAATTCAATACTATATAGTTTTTTTGTTCGTGGAGTATTTATCGCTGCTCTCAGTATCCATATTACATACCGCGGCAGCCCGGGTTCGATCCCGAGTGTGGTCAAGTGGGGTTTGTGGTGGACAAAGTGGCGCTGGGGCAGGTTTTCTGCGCGTACTTCGGTTTCCCCTGCCAATCTTTATTCCATCAATTGCTCCACAATCACCCTCACCTATCATCTGGGGCGGGCACAATAGGCCAGAACTGGCCGCAGTACAAGGAACTTAGTTCCACCCCACTAGCAATAGAAAAATCCATATTATATAGCGTGGAAATATAGTTTGATGAATTGGAAGGGATTTCGAAGGAAGCGGTAGCAACCTAATCCCGGAATTTCCCTGAATGGAATGAGGAAAACACTAAGATATCAGTTAGAATAGTCGGTGTTTCGGTCGGCAATTGAACACAGCACCTCCGAGCATTGCCGTTACATCAACCCGCTCGAGAGGGAAAGAAATTCCAGTACGAATTGTAGACCTATACGATAGTTCTCAACATCATTAGGAGTATTGATCAATGAATATCAGATTAGAAAACTTGGCCAAAAATGAATTGTAGCTTATATAAATCTAACGACACACTTAGAGAAACATTATCAGAGGCAAAAGAGAGGAAGTAACCAATTTAAAAATGGAGTGCATGGGAAAATCATCATCACAACTTTTGCATGACGCAGAGTTCGCTAATGGTATAAATAGTCTCTCTTTCTATGCAAAGTTCACAGCGAGGCATGTTTGGAAGGAAATACGTACGTCCATCCTTTGGCTGCTGGTGTTCCACCAGGACTGTATTGCGGGTTGTCGGGGAAGAAGGGGAAAGGAAGTTTACCTATCAGCCATTGCAACTCCTCAATTGGTGGATTTTCCAGCGCATGTGCTGGGGGAGTTCTGAAATACCGCATAACATTTACTACACCCACGAGATCTAGCGGAACGAACCCGAAACTTCTACCTTTGAAGCAAGTTTAAAACTAGGGTACTAGTAAATCAATTCTACTTCCATTTGATGCTTCAATCACACACTTATAATAATTCTATGAGGTGGAGTCCTGATTCAGAAGATAATATTCGCTGTTATTCTCTGGCTTAAATGGAACCAGAAGGTTCATTATCGTGTTTACAAGAAACCGTAATTGGTCCTTGTGGAGTATTATTCTATCTACGTCTAGGTCTTGCAATTGTCTATTTCCTTTCCTGTCGAAAGCAATCGTGTACTTCAGTAAAATAGACAGGCTACATTCTCACTGTAAGAGAGATCGGTTTCAGATGTGTATGTTTGTTTCAGAACATGAATTACGAAAATAAGTTATTTTGCAAAAGACTGAATAACTTCTTTTCATTAGTAGACTTATTTATGAGGTCCCTAGTTAAAGTTCTCGGCCTGAGTGATTTCAAACAATGTATTGTTTTTCACATTTCTTTGACAAATACGGAATTAATATTCAAAGGAGAGAGAGATTTTTTCCCAGTGGGGGTCCATTCATAATTATATCTGTAGAGAGACTATATTTATGTCGTTTAAGATCGTTAAATTTGTTTGTGCATGTAGAATATATTTGCAGCTTTATGAAGGTTTGGAAACAAATAACAAGAATGGAAACATGTATTCTATATGTTAAATACACATAGGCCTACGTGTAGATTCGTAGCGCGTTCACCTCAATTTATCCCATACCTATCTCACTGGTGTTAATGTTTCATTAGCGTGCTTTGCAAAGGTATAAACTTCTTCACATATTATATAGGACAAAGGAATAGGTTGTTTCCTTTGTATTTCTTTGCATGTTGCCGTTATCGAAAACATATTTATGATTAAAGTATGATCATAAACACATGGCATGTAGCCCTGTTTCGTGCAAAAAATTATTTGGTTGCCCCCTTTTTTAAACAAATCAATAAAATTTCATCCGATCTTGATAAAACTGTGGGAGCCAAAATTAAATTCAATCCCAAGATATCGATTAAGTTGCGGGTTGCATGACATGAGTCACATTTTCGGCAGGGGCAATCGATTTTTCTCTTCTCCATAGCGTTCAGACCGGCTCTGAGGCCCACTCATCTTCCTGTCCAATGGGCACCGTGGGCACTACCCTTTGGGGTAAAGCGGAAGGAGTGCGAACCTGACCATTCATCTTCATCTAGAAACGACATTAAGAATGGTGGAGCTACATCTCGACTCCCCCATACGTCTTCATGGCACAATGCTTAAATACATAATTAAGCAAACAGATAAAAATACATTATACTGTTACTTTTGATAAATAAGAATAATGAAAAGTAAAAGTTAACCCTGCGCTTAATTAATTAAGCACTACACCATGAAGACAATTTGCTTTTGGTGTGGAACCCAATATTAAATTTAATCGAAATACATTTTGTTGTCTGGTGGTTCATGAGTTGGAACATGTGGACAGAAGGGTAGCTCTCCCCACTTTGCGTTCACATTACACACGTGGTGAAAAGCGTAAGAAACGGCAGAGTCATTCTCTGAAGGGTGTGTACCAATGTGTGGTTCAGTATGTACAGGCGGAGCAATATTAGTTCGCTGACCTTCCACTGTCTGAAATATAAACTTCATATAGCTTATACATAGTTTGAGGAGTTGAATCTAATCCATCTTCAGCTCACTGACTTTGCTGACAGAATGAATATTATTCCTTTCATTTCAAGATTAAGCGGTGTTGCATTGAATCAGCCCCATGGCCTACTAGATACAAGCAAGGCTGAAAATCGGTAATAACAGAACCCACTGCAGGATACCACTCTTAGCCAGCCTCATTCGCTTGCCCTTCCAAACTCTACTTTCCTAAGACGTTTCTTAATGTTACCACCCTATCTCCTCACTTTACCAAATAGCCGTTTTCAAAGGGGGTGAAGTAAGCAAGGTAAAGCTGTCCCTGTGCTTAACTAATTGAGCACTACGCCATGAAGGCGTATGAGGGAGAGGATGTATAGATCCACATTTTCTTGACCTCGGCACTAGTTGAAGGAGACTGGTCAGCTTCACGCCGCGACCGCTTTAACCCCGGGGAAAGAGCCCTCGGTATCTATTGGATAGGAAGCTGGTTGGGCCCCATTGCCGGTTTGGACGAGGTGGAGAAAATAAAATTCTTGAACCTACCGGAACTCGAAATCTGACCCCTCGGTCATCCAGCTCGTAACTAGATTATAAAATTCTGTATGCATTTCTTTTCTCTCCTATTCGAGTTACATATTCACACGATCCTAGTCTCCTAGAGTTCACTTGCTGGGGCAAAGATTCCGAACAATAACGAACATGTAGTTACCTGCTGAAGATAATTTTCATTTCTATGACACAATTAAATACATTTCCCGGGGAGTAAAGCCGGCTGGCGCGTAAAGCTGACAACCATACCGCCATCTTTGGGCCGATTGTCTAGATAATGTGGGACCCTCAACGTATTACAACCCTATGGGCCTTCATGGCCTGTTACAGGGATAACTTTACTTACTTTTTTTATGATAAGATGCAGGTTAGAAGGACGAGAATGGATTGAGGTCACCCCTTACTTCGCGGACTTTTGCACTGACCATGTTTACCACAGGTTCTTCACGGAAATCTGCTCCTTAACCTGTCCTTAATATCTGTTCGTAATAGACATAAACCGTTTAACTATTCCACATGCCAAAGGTAATATAAAATCTCCGTGGCCTGTAGTCCGCAAGCGAACTATACCGACAGAGCGACTGCCGCTTTTCGGCGAAGTTAGTGCCAACTTTTTCGGGTAGAGGATATCACGTGGTCAGCGCAACGGATCCCCACGGTCGTTAATCTCGGTTTTCTAGATCGAAAAGTTATTGCAATTCATATGCTAAATTCATTAAGGATCACTCCATGAAGATGCATGGGGGAGTGGAAATATAGCTTCATCATTTCTAGCCTGGGAACTGGATGAAGAAGAGTGGTCAGCTTCACGCCACTGCCGCTTTACCCCGGGTCAAATCCCCCCCCCCCTTGTACCAATTGTACAGGAGGCTGGGTATGTTCCGGTCTGGAAATTATGAACAGAAAAATCTCTTGCCCTCCCAGATATCTGACTTAGGTTCCTCGGTCGTCTAGCTTGAAGCCTGGTCGATACACCGAATGAGATATCAGATATCCCATAATGACATGCAAACCTTAAACGTCAAATGCTGCCGGAAAGTATACCCGTTGCCAACGATTTACGCAACAAATGCAGATTCCAAAGAATGGTAGTGCAAATGGTAGCAATAGAATGACAGAAGTGTTCTTCAGTTTCGTACTACAGACTAGAATTTATGATCAAGTCAAGGAGAATGAGATGAGCGGAACTTGCAGACGCATGGGGAGAAGAGGAATGCATGCAGGGATTTGGTGGGAAAGCCGAAAAGAAAGATACGAGTAGAACTAGGAAGACCTTGAAGTAGGTGTAAAGATAATATTAAAATGAATCTTAGAGAAATATTATAGAGTAGTATGGATCAGGTCGGTCCCGGTAGCCGAGCGGTCTAAGGGATGCACTGTCTTCACTGTCTCGGAAGCCCAGACCGTGGGTTCGAATCCCACTCAGGACATGGATGTTTGGTGTTTGTGTTTGTGTGAGCGTTTTTCTGTGTTTGTGTAGATGTAGAGGCCTTGCGACAAGCTGATCTCCCGCCCAAGGGGTCCTACCGAATGTCTACGATCTAGTAAACCGAAGTGAAACAGAGTTTCATGGATGTTGGCCAAGGCCCAAATTTGGGCTGTAGCGTCCAAGGGGGGGAGGGAAGTATGGACCAGATTGATCTGGCTCAGAATAGGGACAATTGGCGTGCTCTTGGGATCACGGTAATGAACATCGCGTTCCATAAAATGTTTGGAAATTCTTGAGTAACTGAGCGACTGGCGACTGGCCAAGTACGACTCAACTCCATGGAGTTAGTCAGTCAGTCGGTTGGGCTATTACTTTTTTGTCAGGCAATACATAAATAGTTAAACCAATTTAAGTATTGTTGAAAATAGCTGCAAAATAAACATTTAGTTCTATTTAAATTGATAAATATTAATGCTTGTTCCATTAAATTATTACATAGAATGAATGGCCAAACTGCTACCTTACCTTTCAGCTGTAGTAACATGTTTCCAATTTAGCTGTACCCTAATTTAATTGTATTTTTAGGTCGATAAGGGATCTGAAATATTGTTCTTTCATCANGAGGATACTGTCATTTGAAGGAGAAAGCTCTAGATCGCATTAAGTGGAGGAATTGTTTTGAAAGAGACTGTGGACCTGTCGTCTTGACAGATTACTGATGATGATGATCTCTTTGTAAAAGTGTTGTAGGACAAGTTGAGCTAAAGACTGAAGATCTATAGGCTTATTACTTCAGGACGTTATGTGGTACAACGTAAATATGCCATGAAGACGTGTGGGGGAATGGAGGTATAGCTCTGCAATTCTTGGCCTCGGCACTAGATGAAGAGGAGTGGTCAGACTCAAACTCTGGCAGTTTTGACACCGGGGAAAGCGTTGTGGAGGAGGGTGAGTGGCTCCAGAGACGGTCTGGAGACTGTGGAGGAGGTAAAATTCTCTTACCACTGCCAGGAATTGGACCCCGGTGGTTCAGCCCGTAGCCCGTCCCTACAACTACTGAGCTATCCCGGCTCACCTCAAGGTTTATGTGATTCATTTAAACTTTCTCCCCGACGTCATAAACTCCAACCATCCCACAGAACAGGCAATCGATTACCTTTGTAGAAAATTATCAGTTTCCAAGCCGCCGTAGATTTTAAATATTGAGTGAACATTGGTATGGTATGACATGCCCAGGGAAGGGCTGGCATTGCGTGGCAAGCTACAATTTCCATCACATACGCCATAATAACATTACACCCTCTGCCACCTGCACGCCAACCAACACGGCCCCCTCAACTCCCCGGTTTAATAAATTCCGTCACGCCTTAACGAACGTGGGAGCCAATGGCAAAGAGAAATCCATTACGTTACTGTTTTCCAGCTTGCATACTGCTACTTACTCTAACACAAGATGGTGTGTTGCAGAAGGGCGGCTGGAGGAGGGTGAGGGAGGAAATCAATATGGCTTCCGGCGTCTCCAGACTCCCTGGGAGAAGCCATTTCAGAATGGCACGTAGGGGTGTATGGACATTTGAACAATATTGAAGTATAAAAGTGTCAACACAAACTCCGGGAAAAGGAGGGTGGAAAATTTCCAACATGAAGAATGTCGAGTGTTCGGAACATATATACGTCACATGGTATACGGTTTTAAATTGCTCAATATAAAAAAGTAAAATTCAAAATTTCTTCTCGTATTGCAGAAATGTAATATTATGAATAAGAGAAGCAGCCGGGACATGGAGCGGACCAGTGACCTCTATCTATTTCATGGTCAATATCTGTACTGCTCTACCTCAACTGCCCCCCCCCCATATGTCTTCATGGCCGGTTGCTTAATTAAGTAAGCACAGGGGCAAACTTTATGTTCTGTAGTACCAACGGTAGGTGTATTGGTAATGATTTCTTAGAAGTATAAAGGTAACTGAAACTTCGACGGGATAAACTGAGAATTCCTTCTCTAACCACGGCTTCCATTCTTCCATTTCTATAGGTTATTGACCTTAAGAAACATCATGAAAACGGATTTCGTTAAAAGTGCACGCTACGAATTTGAAAATTTTGGAAAGACATCTGCATAAAATAAGCATGCCTGCTATCTACGGGTAAATTTTTGGCTAAAGTGAAAGGCTGCAATACCGACTGAAGTATAGATGCCTTCAACAGTCATTCATGCTGCCACCTAGTGGTCTTAGCCGTGAGTACTAAAAATACTGACTGCTAATAAAAGTAGTTCACATAAAGAGAGAAAGCGATGCCTTAGTTATGTGGATATCAATTATGCTCAGTGATACCTTGTAATTCTGTAACTATTTTTTAAACAGGTTGCTCTCCCGGTACGGATCACTTTATAAGGGCGGAGGTACTCGTGGAGGACATCGTAAAGTGTTGTAGATGTTTTCGATGTATGTTGCTCCGAAACGTCTGTAAACATCAACCAGACTTCATGGCGTCACACCTCACAAGACAGAATTCTGCAGGTAGATCCTATTCCGCTCGAATTATCTGGAAGCTACTAGTTGTCAGCCTATTTGCTGAAGGTTCATGTGGCCCCTCTCAATTTGTCCAGACCAGAACAGTGCCGCATATGCCAGCAAATATGCTATGGTCGTTCCTTTCTAAACCCTTATCTATGCACAATTCATGATAACGTACATTTCTTGTTTACTATTATAAAGCACATATTTTAAACACATTCACTTTTGTGACATAAATCTATCTTATTGTGCGAAGCTCTGGATTCACCTTGAAATTAAATAAACCTGTGTGATCCACAGTTTTTATTTTTATCCATAGATGGCTCCAGAGTGGATAAAGGTGCACTGATCTATTCCAAATCATTGATCTCGAAGCACTCAGCTCGAAAAGCATAGCCTACAGTAAGTGATATGTCTCTAAAAATTCGAAACAGGTACTTTACGAATGGAAGTCAAACGCGTTACTACTTACAGAATTACTGGGTTTTTGGACTCTTTCCATCGTTCGGAATTCTAGGAAATAGAGGACACAACGTTTCCAAAACTGGATCTGTATCCGTCTTCAGGTGAGAAAGGAAGACACCTACTCAGTTGGGCCCCTTAGAAAGAGCTAATCTCAATCACTGGACCAGTCCACTGGTCCAGCAAAACCTGTACCGGGCTCAATTTCTCAAAGGTATAAGGCGGCCGGATCATGAGGCTGGTCTCTCCATGCAGTGCCGATATTAAAAATTATATTAATTTACAAATTATAAATAATAATTATAAATTATTAATTTAATTTCAAATCGTCCACATGTCATGTGGCGTGATGTTTAAGCGCAGGGACAATTTCAGCTTTACTTTTTATTATTGTCAGAAGCCCGTGATGTCCCCCATCTCCGAAAATTGATTTCGTTTGCGCCTCATTAGCCGCGGGCCATTACTTCAGTTAAAGAGATGACAAATGCCTGTTAGGCACTGGAGCTCACGAAGCAAGTGTGGGAATATCAGACACGTTTACTTGCATTTCGCTTCATTGTGTTAATTTTTATAAAGTGTTTACAGCGTGTGGCTACACGTGGCTTTTTCAAGTTACTAAAAACGAGCTTCAGGAGGTCAGAAAATCATATACATATATATATGTGTGGGCGTGTGTGTGCGTGTGTGTGTAAGTAAGTAAGTAAGTAAGTAAGTAAGTAAGTAAAGGTATCCCTGTAACAGGCTGTGAAGGCCCATAGGGTTGTGAGATGTTGAGGTTCCCATATTTTCTAGACAATCAGCTAATAGATGGTAGCAAGGTTGTCAGCCTTACGCGCCGGCCGCCCTTTACCCTCAACAATATTCCAAGAATATTCCTGATACTCATTTCTGTTAGAGGCTGAGTCGACCCCAGAGCCATAGTGCGGCCGGACGGAATAGGTCAACTGAATAAAATTCAATGACCTCATCGGAACTTGAACCCTCGACCTTAGCATATTGCCTCAACCATCTACGTTACAGCGTGCCCCCCAAAATATATATGTATATATATTTATGTGTTTAAGATTGTTCTGCTCAAGAGGCTGAGTTGGTTGTGATTTTATAAGGCCTGTATTTGATTTTCTATTATTACCTGTTATGACGTATTATAATCGACATTTTTCATAAAAAACTTTCCTATCATATTCGGATATACGGATATAAGTAATTATTTCTACTTCAAAATTTTTATCCGGTATGAACAAAGGACTATTATTAACTGACTTCATGGAGCTGAACCCTTTTTGAGAAGCCGCCGTTTATGGAGCTATTCAAGAAATTCCCAGCATTTTACGGTATCCGAAGGTTCATTACCGTGTTCTCAAGAGTCCTCCAACGGTCCCTATCCTGAGTCACTTCGATCCAGTCCATACCAACCCATCCCATCTCTCCTAACATCCATTTTAATATTATCAGCCCAACTACGTCTTGGCCTTCCTAATGGTCTTTTTCCTTCCGGTTTAACCACCAATATACTTTATTCATTCCTCTTCTCCTCATTCGCGCTACATGTCATACCCATTTCATACTCCTTGACTTGACATTCTAATTATACTTGGCGATAAGTACAAGTTAGGAAGCTCCTCGTTATGCAGTTTACTCCAACCTACCGCCACTTCATCCCTCTTCGGTCCAAACATTCACTTCACCACACTGTTCTCAAACACTCTCAGTCTACGTTCCTCCCTTAATGTCACAGACCAAGTTTCATACCCATACAGAACCACAGGCAAATATATTGTTTCGTAATTCTAATTTTTATGTTTTTAGACAACAGACGAGAAAACAAAATGTTCTGGTCTGAAAGGTAGCAAGCATTACCCGAATTCAGTCTCCTCTTAATTTCCTTCTGAATCAGGTTTTGATTTGTTACAGTCGTTACCAAATATTTTAAATGTGCCACATTTTCAAAATATCTGTTAGATATCTTTATGTCATGATTTTGCACTACATTCTCGTGACGAGACAGCAACATATTCGTATATTTAGTTATCTCTGTGTTTACTTCTAGACAAATTTCCTTACTAGCATCAATAAAGTTTGTATGAACATAAATTATTTCCATCTGATGTGATGGGGGAAAAAAACAGACGATGGACAAAGTCCGAAAACCCCCAGTAACTCGGGGGTATCAAATATTAATAATTTTGAAACTATATAAAAGCATATAACTCTTAATTTGAACATTATATAATATTTAAAAGAATAATGATTAATTATTTCCCTATTGAGTTGTGTCTCAAATTTAAGCCTGCATTAAATGAAACACATATTTCATAAAAAAAAAGTAAAATCTTTTCTCTTTTAAATTTACGTTCCCCAAATTCAGAACACTAGTTATGGTTATCTAGCTCCCACAATTTGAAAATCAGGCATTTGCAATGAAAAAGTGATGCTCATAACATGTTCTTTTAACGGGAAAAAGGAAAATATTCATTATTCAATATTTAATAAAATAATAATTAGGAAGTTAATTATAACGTAATTCTGAATTTTACTAGGTAAAACATATTTTGTAAAGCAGATCTGTTTTTTTTATTTTATTTTATGGAATGTGATCATTAGCGAGGTCCACGCAGTCCAGGCTCTCAAATCTGAATCATTATAATGAAAAGAAAGCGTTATAATACGGCACCATATTATGTAGTCCAGAGTATTGACTGAGTGGTTTCATCACATTCCTGTGACATATAGTACTTTAAAATATTTCGTCGGTCATTGGTTTGCGTACCAAACAGAATCAGCCAATAATACCGAGAGATGAAGCATCGGTCTCCACTGTTGGTAGTTCATCGTCGACTGGATCATATATCGACCGTATTCCCGGCGCTGTTACCCACTCGACGAAAGGCTGAACTACGTGGATCTGGACCACGACTATACTACTACCCTCTTGCGGATATATTTGTAACTACATACAAAGGCTAATACCGCTCAGTACTTCCTCACAGCGGACGATGCTGGAACTATTACAAATCCGTGTCGATATTGCAGTTCGTGTGCGGGAGTATAAAAGGTTGAAAATAAAAAATGCGGTTAACTTTCTGTGCGGCACGGAGTTATTTTAAATTCTTTAACCACATTAACTCACCAAAATAACAGCGGAATCGTATTTTCTTCACATTCAGAAAATACTGAATCATAAGTAAGTGGCTGACGTACGCACAGCCTCAGATGCCCAAGAAGTACCCCCCTTGTGCGAATCCCCGAGGTTCATTACAGCGATGCAACCATTTATTCCTGTCCTTAGCTACATGAATCCAATCCACGAAATTCTTCATATTGTACTGCATTAACATTTATTTTAATATTCTTATTTCCCTAGGTCACTATCTCGAATTCTTCACTAAAAGCCTGCATGGATGCAGCATCCCCACCCTTGCGTGCTGTATGTCCTGGCTAGTCACTACACTTGATTTGATCTCGGTAATATTAATTGGTGAAAGTATCTGGGCGCTGAAAATTGTGTAAAGATTACAGTCTTGTGAGATGTGACGCCGTGAAGTTGGGAAGAAAAGCCCCGACGTTTTTAAGCTGATACTGGCCCCAGTTTCTCCGAAACTTGGTACATGTCTACCAACTACACAGCGTCACACACCAGAAGAGAATAATATTCATAGTCACCACCACGAAAACTTCAAATCCCACATACCCTAATATATTGTGACGTACAGACCCACTGCTAGGCAACGGCTCGATAAATACCTTCCCACAGAGACAGATTCTTGGTAAACAGCCCGTTGCCATGTAAATAAGTTACAAAGAATATGCAACAATAGAGGACATTGATTGCTAAGCAATGGACGTGCTTCTGTGAGGTGAGACCCGAGACTGTAACGAGAAGCCAAAAATTACTGACAGTTCAAAAGAGAGACCCATCCTCTCGTCAAAGAGGGCGCACTTCAAAAACAATACCGTAACTGTCAAACAGTAATAAATATCTGCTCATGAGCCCCAAATGGAGTTACTGACTGACTAACCGTCACTCGCAATGTGACTTTGACTTGAACCGACAGTTCACTTCGAGTGGTGGATTAGTGCAACGTGGCCAGTGTCAGGTAATGATCCGTGAAATGTTGTAAAGGTCCAATAAATTGGATCGCCAAATCCAAACCATTAATACACGGCAATATTCAGGCAAATTATCGTTCGCTCAGAACAAAGAAGACCGCCCATTGCAAAACTTACAGACTTACTCAGCCCTTCAATCAATCCTGCGACTATAGTATAAACAAACAAGAAGTTCTGGGAAGAACTAATGGCCCACTTTCCTTTCACTACATAGTGAGCCTTTGATACGACACGGACGGCATAGAAAATACTGAGTCGAAGATTTCTTCTATTGTTGGGTGTGTATTCGTTGCTGGGGAAATGTGTTTACCGAGCCGTTGCCTAACGACGATACGGGGTTACACAGTCGCACAGATAGTAAGGTGATCGCATGGCCATGCCATAGCTCAAGCGGTTAGTCGCTGGCTTTTCACCGCGGCTGCCCGGGTTCGATGCCGGGTCTGTTCAAGTGGGATTTGTGGTGGACAAAGTGGCGCTAGGGTAGGTTTTCTCCGAGTGTTTCAGTTTCCCCTGCCAATCTTCATTCCACCAATTGCTCCACAATCACCCTCACCTATCATCTGGGGTTGGTACAATAGGCCAGAAGTGGCCGCAGTACAAGGGACTTAGTCCCACCCCACTAACAATAAAAAAAGGTGATCTCATAAGCCTCCTTTTATTAGTGTACTTTCCTTATTTTTCAAACACGAAAATAAGCTTCTGTGTGTCTGCGTATCCGCCCACCCCCATCAATTTTTGAAGGCTGACCCAATCCTTATGAAACCTGGTATGTATATTGTGGCACCCGAGCCCATCTAAACGGCGTACTTCATCCCTTCAATCTGCTTGTATATATTTGTATCTCCATATGTTGCTAGGCAACGGCTCCGTAAAATAAAGTTCCATTGGCAACGAATACACACGCAGCAACAGAAGAACTGTCGGCGCGTTGTATGCTATGCAGTCCTTGTCGTATCAAGGAAAGCAGGCCATTGGCCTGGGGCAAGGGTCCGAAGAGAAGCTGCCCAGGCCTGAAAATACCGAAGTGTAGGTTTAGAATTTCGATAGACATATCTACTAAATTAAGCTCGTTCTTCTTGTGACACTAACAAGTTGGACCCGACTCACAATAAAACTTGCATCACTTCGCTTAGTGCGGGGTGGAGTCCAACGGGGCCCACTCGGCATGGAGGCCACTGATTGGTCTATTGTAGCCTGCTCCAGGTGATATGATGATGGAGAATTTGGTGGAATGAAGATTGGCCGGGGAAACCGAAGTACTCAGAGTAAACCCGCCACAGCGCCACTTTGTCCACCACAAATCCCACTTGACCAGACCCGAGATCGAACCTGGGCGGTGGGAAGCCAGCGACTAATCGCTTGAGCTATGGCGCGGCCTAAACTTGCATCTATAATTAGAGGAAAGATGAAATTTCCATGGGGAGCAAAATCTTCACCGAGTATAATGGAAAGCAATGCATTGAAATGGGTGAAATTAAATACCACGAGGGTCGCTACTACTGAAAAAAGAAAGACTTTGTGTCATGGTGCCACAAGAACCTGGCGTACCTGAATCGACTGCTCCAGTCAGGGAAAGAAATATCCCTACTTTACACGCATGACAGCTGGTGGGGGGAGAGTATCATAACACTCCGTAAAAAGTGATAAGGAAAAACGAGATTTGTTATTCAAAGAAATGAATGGCAAGAGGACGCTATTTGTGTTCCATACAGAGAGTGCTACTCTATCAAACTTGAGAAGCAACTGAGGATTATCATACATAGATAAACGGAAACAAACTGTCTCAATGGAAAGGGGTACGCGGTAGGTACTATGCCACAAGCCGGAAGGTCGCGGGTTCAAGTCCCGATGAGGTAATTGGATTTTTTCAATTGACCTAATCCTTCCGGCCGCACTAGGCCCTGGGATTTACTCAGCCTCTAACGCGGCCAGCGCGTAAGGCTGACAACCTTACCGCCATCTTTGAGCCGATTGTCAAGGTAATGTGGGACCCTTAACGTCTCATAACCCTATGGGCCTCCACGGCCTGATACAGGGATAGCTTTACTTACTTTACTTTACTTTACTTTACTTACTCGATGAAAACTAAAAATATAAAAATTACATTATAAAAACTATAATTTTGTCTTTGGTTCTGTATGGGTGAGAAACTTGGTCTCTAATATTAAGAGAGGAACATAGACTTAGCGTATTGAGGAGATTACTTGGACCGAAGGAAGATGAAATGACAGGAGGTTGCAGAAAACTGCATAATGAGGAGCTTCATGACCTGTACTCTTCTCCAAGTATAAATGGAATGATCAAGTTAAGGAGGATGAGATAGCAGGACATGTAGCACGAATGGTGGCAATGAAGAATGCATATAGGATATTGGTGAGAAAGCCACATATAAAGAGAGAACAATATTAAAATGGATCTCAGAGAGAATGGGGTGGTATGGACTGGATCGACCTGGCTCAGGATAGGGACCAGTGGAGGGCTCTTGTGAACACGGTAATGAACTTTCGGGTTCCATAAAATGCTGGGAATCTCTTGAGTATCTGCACAATTGCCGGCTTCTCAAGAAGGGCTCAGCTGCTCCTACTCTAGCGATACTATCATCACGTGGCTCACGATAAGGACAAGTGGTGGACTCTCTTGAACAGTGCAATGAACTTTAGGTTCCGTGATGAGGGGAATGACCTAGCTATATGAGATAGTAGTAGCTTATCACATGTGACTCTGCCCTCTGAAACTAGTCAACCACTTAGTTGAACATATCTATACATATGAAACGAATCTATTTTGTTTGACCTTGGAATCAAATCAGCAAAGTGATAGTGGATGTTTTTTTCCCGAAGACTCTTTGATCTTCCTGTCAATTTAACCAGGAGCCACTGAAGGTATAGAATCACTTTCCGAGCCTGGCTTGCAGTTCTCTCGCCTCATCTTTGGACGATATGACAGGAATCCATCTAGCAGAAAACACTAAACTCAGACATCCTTTACTCAGTACTGTTAGATGAAATATTACAGATGAGGTAAATGTAAAGCTACCCCTGTGCTTAACTGATTAAGCACTACGCCATGAAAACATACGGAAGGGTGGATGTATAAATCAACGTATTCTTGACCTCGGGACTACTTGGATATCAGTGGCCAGTTTCACGATCCGGCCGCTTTACCACCGGAGAGCACATAGCAAGAATTAGATAGGAGGATGGGTGGACCCCAGAACTGGTCTGGACAACGGTGAGGAGAAAAGAATTTTGCCCTTAGCGGGACTCGACCTCCGACCCCTTGGCCGTCCAACCTTGCCCCTCACTATACTGACTGCGCTATTTGTAGGTACAAATTTCAACTCTGACAATATTCCAGGTGGTTTATAGAACGGCAGTCGAAGCAGCTTGTTGCAGACACTGCTTCAGAAATCGAACTTCCCTAGCTAAGCTCTAAGCTTAATTCAAGTGTGCACAATGTGTCACACATCGAGAACTCGACAGTAAGCAGAAGTTTACTCGTATTAGCTGAATCTGATTCATTTGCTATCTTTCGTTGTTCTTTATGATCTAGTGTTTCTCTTTCACATACCTATTTATAACCGGGGCACGTGGTAGCGTAGTTGGTTGAGGCACTATGTTACAAGGCGGAAGGTTGCGGGTTCATGTCCCGATGAGGTCATTGGATTTTTTCAATTGACCTAATCCTTCCAACCGCACTATGGCTCTGGGCTCGAGTCAGCCTCTAACAAAAATTATTCTTTGAATATTGTTGAGGGTAAAGGGCGGCCGGTGCGTAAGGCTGACAACCTTATCGCCATCTATGAGCCGATTGTCTAGAAAATGTGGGAACCTCAACATCTCACAACCCTATGGTCCTCCACGGCCTGTTACAGGGATAGCTTTACTTTGCTTACTTTACCTATTTATAACTATCTAACTAACTAAATTACTAGCTAACTAAACTGAAGAGAGTCCTCGAGAAGTCGATAGTTGGTTGGCGCTCGAAGGTTCATTAGAGAATTCGTAAAAGCATTTAACTGGTATCTATTCTAAAGAAAATGATTTCAGTCCACACTCTTCCGTCCTATTTCTCTAAGATTCCTTTAAATATTATCCTCCCACATACGCCCAATTACTCTCTGCCATTCGGTTTACCTAACAAATTCTGTACGCATTCTATGTCTCCCATGCACGGTACATGTGCTGCCTACCAATGCTCCTGGAGAAAGAATTCTAATTATATTTGGTGAGGCATACATAATATGTATTCATCAGTGTGCAATTTTCTCCTAAGAATCGTTACTTCATCCCCCTTTGGCCCAAGGTCTCCCAAACATCCTGTCTTCAGGCAGTGTTGTTCTACCCTTGACGTGAGAAGCCAAGTTACACATCCACATAAAACACGGCCAACATTTAATTTTCTTCGAATCTTACCTTGAAGCACTTAGTAGACGGGAAGACGAAAGATTCTAAACTGAATACTAACAAACATTCCCTGAATTCAACTTCCTCTTAATTTCTTCATGAGCATAATTTTGATGTGTTAATGTTGTTACCTTGCTTACTTACTCATGGAGCTGAGCCCTTCTGGAGAAGCCGCCAATTCTGCAGCTACTCAAGAATATCCGAGCATTTTATGGAACCCGTAGGTTCATCACCGTGTTCACAAGAGCCCTCCATTGGTCCCTATCTTGAGCCAGATCTATCCAATACATACCATCCCATTCTATCTCTCTAAAATCCATTGTAATATTGTCCACCACATACGCCTTGGTCTTCCCTGTGATCTCTTTCCTTCTGGATTTCCCACCAATATCCTATACGCATTCCTCGTCTCCCCCATTCGTGCTACATGACCTGACCACCTCATCCTCCTTGACTTGATCATTCTAATTATACTTTGAGAAGAGTACAAGTTATGAAGAATGTTGTTACCGAGTATTTTAATTTTACCGATATTAAAAAATTAAGAGATCCTGTAATTTCAGATAATATTTCGGCATGGTGGTCTATACGGGTTCTCAAGGATCTTAGACAATTATGTAGTGAACGTGTGGGAAACATACGTTCAACAAGGCATGTTAGTACTCATCTTAATTGTGCCTTACCACAGAGAGAAACATCGCTAACGGGAGAGGTCTATACAGTTGTGTTCCGCTATCGAATGTTACGAAATTCCACTTCCAGTGAGATTATCTGCTCGCAACTTGAGTGAAACTACAATGAAGTACGAGTATATAGACCATCCAAGTCGTTCCTTATGTCAAATTTGTTACTGATTATCGCTTGGACAATAAATTCTTGTAGTTGGAATTATATTTATTATTTAGAATTTCTTGAAGGTGTCTGTTGAGATGTAATTAATTTATTTCCTTGTCGTTTTCTGACTGGTAATTTATTTGGATTGAAATTCTTCTAACAATAATTATATAATTATTGTTAGAAGAATTTCAATCCAAATAAATTACCAGTCAGAAATTACCAGTGAACATCTTGCTTATTCGTAACATAATTATGTTACGAATAAGCAAGATGTTCATCATGATACGTTGATTACGTGATGTTAACAGAAGTACTGCAATCGTTCATTAGACTTACTATAATAAATGCCAATTAAGACTAATTACGTTTATGAAATACAAACTGAGTACAAACAAGGAGGCGGTCATGTTATTGCATTCAAAACGCGACATAAGTTTATTCTTGTAGAGAGAGACAGGATACCGTTCTCTATATCAATTCCTAAAATTGTTTCTACTGTTATAGATCACGGTAAGCCTTTAAAAATCTAAAATATTCAACGGTTGGAGCTAGCTGTACATCGTAAACTCAGAGATGCAACCAAGGCAAACTGATGATGTATCCAGAACAGTCAAAGAACACTGGAGACCTGGAAAGATTAAATCCTCTCAACATACTGACTTCATAGCAGAACTTAATTTTATCTTAACTTCTTAAATATGAACTGAACTAATAATGTAAGTTCGTAGGAGGTAATTATATTTGAAAATTACCTGTTGAAAAATCTCCCTACTTGTGAGAGTAAAAGGTAAAGTCGTTCCTATGCTTAACTAATTAAGCTCTGTGTCATGAAGGCGTAGGGGGGACTGGATATATTGATCACCATTGTCTTGACCTCAGCACTAGTTGGAGGTGAGTGGTCAGCTTCACGCACCTGTAGCTTCACCCCCGGCCAAAGAGCCCCCGGTACCCTTTGGATAGGAGGTTGGGTGGACACCAGAGTTGGTCTGGACTACACGAAGAAGTGAAAATTCTTGCCCCCACCGCGACTCGAACTCCAACCCCTTGGTAGTCCAGCCCGCAGCCAGTCGCTATACCGACAGCTCTAACCCATTGTGAGGGTTCATTCCCGAAATTACTCCGTGGCTGACTCTCATTCTGTACAGACATAAAATTGTGTCACTACGTTCCGAACTGCAACAAGGTTTCTGTCATAGTATAACTCGTCAACTAAATAACAGTTGATAAGCGTATTATATAAGTTCCATGAAGGCGACTAAGTAGAAACAAATTGATTCAAGTAGTAATATTACTAAAGTGTAACTAATACAAATGTTACTTCAAAGTATATAGTGTATGTGATAAAGATCGTGTAATAAATTTAACCACTAGCGAAATGTCGTCAAATCGATCTACTGCTCCGTAGTAACAAGAATTTCCCCTCGTTCTGTTTGAGCGAGACCCGCTAAAACTCTCAGATTTTTTCTTATTACTGTGGGGTGGGACTAAGTCCCTTGTACTGCGGTCACTTCTGGCCTACTGTAGCAGCCCCAGATGATAGGTGAGGGTGACTGTGGAGCAATTGGTGGAATTAAGATTGGCAGGGGAAACCGAAGTACTCGGAGAAAACCTGCCCAGCGCCACTTTGTTCACCACAAATCCCACTTGACTAGACCTGGGATCGAACCCGGGCAGCCGCGGTGCAAAGACAGCCACTAACCGCTTGAGCTATGGCGCGGCATAAGACTCTCAGATAGTCACAGCTCTACTGATCTGAGAAGTCGGTCTGTACATATCCACTTTCATCGAAAGTTACTATCCTCTGTAATAAGCTGTAGCATCCATGTTTACTGTTGCCTAGCCTCAACTACTCCCTCCTCTAATGTATCGCTTGGTCAACTACCTGAAAGGGGAAAGGGGTCTCACAGATCAACGAAGAAATCGTCTTTCCTTTATCAGCGAAAGTGCAACAAGGTAAGTAAGTAAGTAAAAAGTAAAGCTATCTCTGTAAGAGGCGGTGAAGGCCCATAGGGTTGTGAGACGTTGAGGGTATCAGATTATCTAGACAATCGGCTCAAAGTTGGCGGTAAGGTTGTCAGCATTATGAGCCGGCCGCGCTTTACTCTCCAGGAAAATTATTTAATTAATTCCTGGTACTCATTTCTGTTAGAGGCTGAGTGAAACCCAGGGCCATAGTGCGGCTGGAAGGGTTAGGTCAATTGAAAAAATCCAATGACCGCATCGGGACTTGAACCCGCGACCTTCCGGCTTGTAGCATAGCCCCTCAACCAACTGCGCAACCGCGTGCCCCCAGTGCAACAAGGTAAGACCAAAGAAAAAACAAACTCCATGGCCTGTAGTCCGCAAGCGAACTATACCAACCGAGCGACCGCCGCTTGTCGGTGAAGTTAGTGCCAACTTTTGCGGATAGATGGTGTCGCGTGGTCACTGCAAAGGATCCCCACGGCCAAATGCCGGATGGGCATTGCCCAGTCCTCTTTTGTATTTACGTTTTTTCTTACAATTAAAAAGAAAGATCCCCACGGCCGTTAAAAGTTAGACTATAAGAATTAAGTGAGTGTATAGCTTGAGGTTTAAACAACGGTTATCTGCTTCGCATTTGTCCAGTTTAGTTACTATTCTGAGGACCTTTGTGGTTTTCCTCAGTACTTCTAAGCGGATTCTTTAATCATAACTCGAAATAGGCTAATAAAGGTTCTTCGTCATTCTTATCTACACAACATCACTGGTCCTTTTGCCATTTCATTGGACACTATCGATTACTAACAACGAGGTCGACGTCTACGAATGCTGGAAAGGAGAATTGGCTATTTTCTCTGACGGTTTCTCTCCGCCCCCCTATACTACTGTTCCTCCTAAATCTACTAACACGCATATGATGATTTACATCATCTCATAACCTTCCCTCCTTTCCTCGTTTTCAACATTGATTAAAGTTTCAAGTTACTTGCGAAACGTTTTATACGGCCTATTTCATTCCCTTTTATTGTACTAGAAGTTTGCAATTCTGCTTGCCATTTCTACTCGTTTTGGCAAGCGGTTACGAGAGATGCATATTTTCATGGACTGTTTTACTGGCTCCAGAACGGCGTCTTCCATTTCTTCATAACTATGGACATCACCTTTAAATTATGAAAGTTTACTTCGTCTAGCTTCAACATACCGCGTGCATCTTCTGTCTCCTTCTAACATGGATGCAGCTGCACTTCGTCCTCGGATCTTTCAATATGTCGCTCCTACATGTTAACTGGAACAAAACAGTAACTGATTCTTATTTTTCAGATTTCTGTGTCTGGAAATGAAAGTTTCTGTGTATCTCACTGTGTGAGTCGGCTTAGCGCAGTCGGCATAGGGACTGCCTATGAGCTGGACGACTGAGGGGTCGGAGTTCGAGTCCCAGTAGGATCAGAATTTTCTCTTCTCCACGTCGTCCAGACCGACTCTGATGCCCACCCAGCCTCCTGTTCAGTGGGTACCGGGGATAAAGAGGCCGGAGTGTGAAGCTGACCTTTAACCTCCAACTAGTCCCGAGGTCAAGGAAATGTGGATCTATATATCCACTCTCCCATAAGCCTCCATGGCGTATTGCTTAATTAGTTAAGCAAAGTGAAACTTTACCTTTTTCATATCTCAATATGTTGACGAAAATCAGACGGCGGTGTTGAAGTAGAGGCGTGCCGCATCTTCACGAGTTTCATGCAGTATAGCTTATAGGAAAATAAAATAAATATAATTCGGAAATGAGTAGTAATCATTATTCAGGGTCACGACCGTTTGCTTCTTCATGCTTATCAGTTCATCGTTCTCAAATAATACCACCGTTGAATGCTTTTGTAATCACATGGAAACCAAAATTCAGTTAATGTACCTAAACAAGCACAGTACAGAGCACTTGGCATGTAGTTTAATATTTTCGCTGTTAACAAGCTAAGAGCTACATTCTGTTGTAATGAACAAAGTGTAATTGAGCTAGCAAGATCTTTAAACTCAGTGACATATACGAAAACGAGAGAAAACAGAATAAGGAGTGTGCGATCCGATTTAAGGAAACAATTATAATATAGTGGTTTGTAGACCCATTGCTCATAAAGATACGAAACAGTGGATTTGAAAATGTTGCACAGTTCAGATATTTGGGAACAACGATAACAGATCGAAACCTGATTCAGGAGGAAATTGAGAGGAGATTGAACTCGGGTAATGCTTGCTACCATTCAGTCCAAAAACTTTTGTCTTCTCGTCTGCTCTTCAAAAACATAACAATTAGAATATACAAAACTATTATTTCTTCCAGTGGTTCTGTACGGGTGTGTACGGGTTCTGTACTTGGTCTCTGACATTAAGGGAGGAACATAGGCTGAGAGTGTTTGAGAACAGGGTGTTCAGGAGAACATTTGGAACGAAGGGAGATGAAGTGACAGGAGGTTGGAGAAAACTGCATAATGAGGAGCTTCATAACGTGTACTCTTCTCCAAGTATAATTAGAATGAGCAAGTCAAAGAGGATGAGGTGGGCAGGGCATGTAGCACGAATGGGGAGACGAGGAATCCGTATAAGATATTGCTTAGGAAGCCAGAAGGAAAGAGACCACTGGGAAGACAAAGGCATAGGTGGGTGGACAATATTAAAATGGATCTTAGAGAGATAGAATGGGTTGGCATGGATTCGATTGCTCTGACTCAGGATAGGGACCAGTGGAGGGCTCTTGTGAACACGGTGATGAACCTCCGGGTTCCATAAAATGTTGGGTAATTCTTCAATAGCTGCAGATTTGGCTTCTCCTCAAAAAGGGCTCAGCTCCATGAGTAAGTAAGTGAAGTAAGACCCATTGCTAGGCAACGACCGCGAAATAAGCAACTATACAACAGCCATTACTAAGCAGTAGACGTAAACAGCAATATGGAACGGTGTTTCCTGTGCGGTCCGTGCCGAGAAGTTACAAATACGACAAGTTATTAGTTAGTTAGATATTTCGTTAGTTAACTAGTTAGTTAGTCAGTCAGAGAACTGCTGCAGTTCTGTCGTTGTGAGCTGTTGCTGTGAGAAACTGGTATCTGAGGTCTGGGACAGTTTAGAAATCCAAAAGAAATGGAATGTCCGCCCTTGGAAGCAGATACAAAACAACGGCTAGTGAAAACTGCAGCAGACTGAGAAAAACTAGTGTGTTCTATACTAATTTGTGAAATGTAGTAACGAGTTGTGTTAAGTGTGCAATAAATCTAATTACTGTGCAAACTCCGTCTGTAGTCACTGAAATCGTGACAATGTAAAGAAATCGAAGCTTTCTTTTGGATTATGTTCTAAATTACCTTCTTGTGATCAGGATTGGAATCTTCGACGCCGCTGATAACAATGCCACTGGATGCGATTCTGGGCTAGTTTCATCGACTTCCTACCCTAAGAAGATATTTCCCAAGAATATTTTCCCACTCCTTATCAGTATTAGAAAGATCTTTCCTGCCGAATTACACATAACACAGTACGTACGTTTGAAACAGACTCCTCTCACCTCTCTGATGCAGGTGACCTACTGGCCATATTAATTATGGTAATAATATTAGGACATTAACCTTCCGACCCCTCTCGGGTTACTAAACAAAACAAACTCCGTGGCCTGTAGTCCGCAAGCGAACTATACCGACCGAGCGACCGCGGCTTGTCGGCGAAGTTAGAACCAAATTTTGCTGATAGGGGGTGTCATATTGTCAGCGCAAAGGATCCCCACAGCCATTAATCTCAGTTTTCTAGACCGGAGCAGCTACTTCCTTGAAATAGCTCCTCAATTATTCTCAAGAGGCTGAATAGACCCCGTTCCAGATCCACTACTTCGCAGAAAATCTGGCAGCGACGGAATTCGAACCCGAGACCTCTGGATCGGTAGCCAGGAACTCCAGCTACTAGACCACAGAAGCGGTCCTCTTGGATTATCTCTTATCATAAATAGCTTATTTACAATTAGACACCGTCTCTCTAAATCCAAAATTGTACAAAGGGCTTAATTATTTAAAACATATACGACGTAATATAATTATTTACATAAACACAGGACGTAGTACTCACATAACTCGAGAACGGCACTATTATAGACATCTGAAGGTGTTATATCATATCTGATTCTCAAGTCACATTACCTGGAAACAAAAGAAAAAGAGTTAAAATATTAATATTATTTTTATGTGCAGTAATATTAATGTTGTGCCGGTCACGGTAGCCGAGCGGTCTAAGGTACGTACTGTCTTCGCTCGCTTGGAAACCGGGATCGTGGGTTCGAATCCCACTCAGGGAATGGATGTTTAGTTTGTGTGTGTGCGTTTTTCTGTGTTTGTGTACAGGTAGAGGCCTTGCGACGAGCTGATCACCTGCCCAAGGAGTCCTACCGAATGTGTAAGATTTAGAAAAACCGAAGTGAACGGAGAAGTTCATGGAGGTAGGCCTAGGCCCACTGGGGCTGTAGTGCCAAGCAAAAAAAAAAAATATTAATGTTGTAGCGATCACATTGGCCGCGTAGTCTAAGGAAAGAAATGTCTTCGCCCGCTCGAACTTTGGCATCGTTGGTTCCAATTCTACTAAAGGCATGTGGATGTTTGTCTGCTTTCATTCTGTGTTTATGTGTAGGTAGCGGCTTTGCGACGGGCAGAAGCCTCGTTCAAGGAATCCTAACGACTGACTAATATTAAGAAACTGAGACAAAGCGTTTCACGGATGTCCTATGCTCCATTTGGGAGCAACAGGAATAGATTGATAGATTAATGTTGTGTGCAAAGATCCACTCTCGAGCCACGTCTGAATCTAAGAGCGTTAGAAAAACAGTCTGTAAGAACATCCTGCTTCGGGCCCTGGAGATCACTGCTTCAAATATCGGCCCAGGGGTAGTCTTGGCTGAGATTCTTCTTGGTGTTCCTCGGTCGCTCCGAGGCGGTGCCTGGATAGAACCTTAAATTAGACCATAAATGTTTCTTTCTCTTTATTTTTCAACTGCTCAATCAAACTTCAATTGATACTAAGCAACTGTTAAGAGAACACATCTTCAACAAACGCATTATACTTTTAAGATTCTTAGTGATTCAAATTTCAAACACTCCGTCTAAAGGTCTAGAAAGATGTATTCATTCTGATATTTTGCGTACAGAATAAGGTGCAGGCCTATCACAATGGCCGCGAGGGTTAAGGCATGAACTGTCTTCGCCATCCGAAACACTGGGATCGTGGGTTCGAATCCTACTCAAGGCATGGATGTCTGTGTGCGTTTATTCTGTGTTTGTGTTGTTCTGTATGTAGGTAGCGGCCTTGCGACTGGCTGATCCTCCGTTCAAGGAGTCCTACCGACCGTGTAAATTATCAAGAAAGTGAAAAAGCCGCTAAGGCCCAACAAAGGGCTGTAGAGCCACAGATAGGTAGAATGGCACGCATAAGCTGCGGAGTACGAGCAACATGTACCCTTTCTACAATCAGATCTTTTCAGCTGAGCCGACAACTTTGATGCATGTGTACTTAGACGGCTTGTAACATCCTTCCTCTTCTCCTCACAAGGAAGAATCAGCCGCAAGTGCAAAACACTTAGAAGAAAACAGTTAATGGAATTTGCTTTTAAACGTGCTTTCGTTCCTTCCGGAGACGTACAGTAAAGTTAAGATCAAAGTGGGCATAAACTGAAGACAACGGAAAAATTATCATGGGACAGACAATCGGATCCCTAAGAATCTAATATTTAAGTACTTACTTACTCATGGAGCTGAGCCCTTCTTGAGGAGCCGCCAATTTTGCAGCTACTCAAGAATTTCCCAGCATTTTATGGAACCAGAAGGTTCATTACCGTGTTCACAAGAGCCCTCCACTGGTCCCTATCCTGAGCCAGATCTATCCAATCCATACTATCGCCTCCTATCACTCTAAGATCCATTTTAATATTGTCCACCCACCTACGTCTTTGTCTTCCCAGTGGTCTCTTTCCTTATGGCTTTCCCACCAATATCCTATACGCATTCCTGGTCTCCCCCATTCGTGCTACATGACCTGCCCACCTTATCCTCCTTGACTTCATCATTCTAATTATACTTGGAGAAGAGTACAAGTTATCAAGCTGCTCATTATGCAGTCTTCTTCAACCTCCTGTCACTTCATCTCTCTTATTATTTTTAATATTTAAGTGAAATCCAAAAATACAGAGGTAAAGGAAACCAAGCCAATCTCTCTGCACACTAGGACAGTGTCTTTGAATCCTTTTCTCATAACATATTTATTTATAAATTTTTTTGAAGCGTGGCAAGTGCCTAAAATTTTGAAACGTCCACTTTCATTTCTACTGTTGCAACATATCTGTTTAAACAATTTAATTGCAACTGGGTGTTTAGAAGAAACTACTTATAGTCAAGAAACTTGCCGTCATATTTATGGTGGCACCAGAAGGATATAACATTCAGACATTTATGTTATTTATATTTACAATTAAGTTTATTTCAGTGGTGAAGGCATTATATGTCACATTGAACTGAAATAAACTTAATTGTAAACTTAATAGTGTGACGGACCAGAATGAAACCAATCAAAATCAGAGACAAATCAAATTTCTGTTATATTCACATACCCTCCACACTTCCCTCTCGTGTCCGTAAGGGTAGGAGTAAAACTAATTAGAAATATTTCGCTACTGAAGCAACAGAAAAGCAATTGAGTAGCTGCATACTTCCAGTGGTATTTTTGTAATTAGAGTTACATGTTTTTAATGGCTGTCTCCATTTTCATTTAGAAAGTTGTCCAGTGACGTCGCCCTCCTCAGTATTGAGACCACATTCCAGACGAACGTTACTTGGTAGGTGGGGAGCTTGTAACTTACTCCCGTTCTCTGTTTATCAGAAACAACATTCTTGTTTCCTGGACTCGGCATTAAAGCTGGATATGTCATCAGTAGCTTCCTGTGCCGCGCCATAAGAAGCTCTGCTGCAACTGCTGTCGAAACCAAACAATTG
>NW_019724587.1:2129755-2139205 GCF_002891405.2 Cryptotermes secundus | reverse complement strand
TTTTTTTTTCCCCCCTTTGGCACTACAGCCCCAGTGGGCTTAGGCCTACCTCCATGAACTTCTCCGTTCACTTCGGCTTTTCTAGATCTTACACATTCGGTAGGACTCCTTGGGCGGGTGATCAGCTCATCGCAAGGCCTCTACCTGTACACAAACACAGAAAAACGCACACACACAAACTAAACATCCATGCCCTGAGTGGGATTCGAACTCACGATCTCGGTTTCCAAGCGAGCGACGATAGTACATGCCTTAGACCGCTCGGCTACCGTGACCGGCTCAGTGTACATGTACTATTAAGTAATTATAAAAAATTATCTTGTCTCTGTGCTTAATTAAGCACTATCCCATGAAGGCGTATGGAGGAGTGGATGTATAGATCTACATTCTCTTGACCTCGGCACTAGTTGGGGTGAGTGGTCAGCTTCAGGTCCCGGCAGCTTTACCCCCGGGGAAGAACCCCCGATACCCATTGCACAGGAGGTTGGGTGGGACCCAGAGCCGGTCTGGACGACGTAGAGAAAAGAAAATTCTAGACCCTACCGGGATTCGAACTCCGACCTCTTGGTCGTCCAGCCTGTAGTTACTCGCTATACTGACAACGCTATCCCGGCTCACATTAAGTAACTGTACGAAACGAATCACGTTATTATTAATGATGATGATTATAGTACCGATAATGATTTCTGAACCGCCATTTTTACAAAACTCACAAATTGCAATGCCATGTATGAAGGAGAGACACGCTTAAATACTGGAATGAAAGCAAATTTAATATTCGGCCAGACGAGCAAAGATTCTTCGACAGCTCTGACCAGGTAACGTCCCTGATCTGCAGAGATATAACGTCGGTTATGAGCAGATGAAGCTCATAATTTCGAGCAACATTGCGTGAACTACAGATATTATTCCGTGGCGTACAAACTCTTTCCTAAGCGATGACTTTGTAAACATATATATATTTATATATATATACATAATTCACCAGTGGTGAAGGCATTATATGTCACATTGAACTGAAATAAACTTAATTGTAAACTTAATAGTGTGACGGACCAGAATGAAACCAATCAAAATCAGAGACAAATCAAATTTCTGTTATATTCACATACCCTCCACACTTCCCTCTCGTGTCCGTAAGGGTAGGAGTAAAACTAATTAGAAATATTTCGCTACTGAAGCAACAGAAAAGCAATTGAGTAGCTGCATACTTCCAGTGGTATTTTTGTAATTAGAGTTACATGTTTTTAATGGCTGTCTCCATTTTCATTTAGAAAGTTGTCCAGTGACGTCGCCCTCCTCAGTATTGAGACCACATTCCAGACGAACGTTACTTGGTAGGTGGGGAGCCTGTAACTTACTCCCGTTCTCTGTTTATCAGAAACAACATTCTTGTTTCCTGGACTCGGCATTGAAGCTGGATATGTCATCAGTAGCTTCCTGTGCCGCGCCATAAGAAGCTCTGCTGCAACTGCTGTCGAAACCAAACAATTGAAGTCTTACATCCAACAAAGCTTCCTTTCCCGAGTAAGCCTATATATTTAGAGGCCATTAACGTGTTCACAAACGTGGCGACACTCTTTTGTTCGTATTCCATTAAACCTTTCTTCTAAAATTCGCTTAGTGGAGCGGTTCAGTCCAACTGGGTCCACTCGGCACGGCGGCCACTGATTGGCCTATTGTAGCCTGCCCCGGGTGATTATGATGATGGAGAATTTTGTGGAATGAAGATTGGTACGGGAAACCGAAGTACCCGGAGAAAACCTGCCCCATAGCCACTTTGTCCACCACAAATACCACTTGACCAGACCCGGGATCGAACTCGGGCCGCCGCGGTGGGAAGGCAGCTACTAACCGCTTGAGCTATGGCGTGGCCCTTTCTTTTAAAAACTTATGCACATATTTTGATTTTTACTTCCTGAAGCACGTTGTGTTAGTAATGGCTATTTATTTCTATAGGGTTCAAGTCAAAACTGGGAGTGAACGAAGACACCCTCCATAACGTGAATATATCTGTGCAGTACAGCATCTGGATACGACGGCGAGTGATCGGGTAGACGTTCACTGAGATTTCGGAGGAACATACTGACTCCATCTTCATGGTCGAAGAATAAGTCAAGCAAGAAACAGGCCGCAACCATTCTAGAGACTTTAACTCGACATATCCCACCGCCTTCGAGACCTATAGAGCTTACCAGCTTTCACCTTAAATCTTCAAAAGTCAGAACAAGTTTCTCAGTTTTGTATAAATCGTATGCAGTTCGCCAAACCACACAAAAGTCTTGTTGGAGTCTTGTTGTTTATACAAAGGAGACAGAAATGTTCGCCTCAGAATTTTGAGCATTGTTTAATTTCAACGAGGTCTTCGATGCCCACAGCAATTTCGATTCTTTATTACGCCATTTTCTGATGAGTAGAGGATTCTACATGCTTGTCCATGAAACATAAATGTACGTACTGAAGAGAACACAATGGAAATCATTATTGATTGGAAAAAACCAAAGAAAAATGTTCAAATAAATAATGTCTGAATTTCATGGTACATGTTTTTTTTTTCCCCCCTTTGGCACTACAGCCCCAGTGGGCTTAGGCCTACCTCCATGAACTTCTCCGTTCACTTCGGCTTTTCTAGATCTTACACATTCGGTAGGACTCCTTGGGCGGGTGATCAGCTCATCGCAAGGCCTCTACCTGTACACAAACACAGAAAAACGCACACACACAAACTAAACATCCATGCCCTGAGTGGGATTCGAACTCACGATCTCGGTTTCCAAGCGAGCGACGATAGTACATGCCTTAGACCGCTCGGCTACCGTGACCGGCTCAGTGTACATGTACTATTAAGTAATTATAAAAAATTATCTTGTCTCTGTGCTTAATTAAGCACTATCCCATGAAGGCGTATGGAGGAGTGGATGTATAGATCTACATTCTCTTGACCTCGGCACTAGTTGGGGTGAGTGGTCAGCTTCAGGTCCCGGCAGCTTTACCCCCGGGGAAGAACCCCCGATACCCATTGCACAGGAGGTTGGGTGGGACCCAGAGCCGGTCTGGACGACGTAGAGAAAAGAAAATTCTAGACCCTACCGGGATTCGAACTCCGACCTCTTGGTCGTCCAGCCTGTAGTTACTCGCTATACTGACAACGCTATCCCGGCTCACATTAAGTAACTGTACGAAACGAATCACGTTATTATTAATGATGATGATTATAGTACCGATAATGATTTCTGAACCGCCATTTTTACAAAACTCACAAATTGCAATGCCATGTATGAAGGAGAGACACGCTTAAATACTGGAATGAAAGCAAATTTAATATTCGGCCAGACGAGCAAAGATTCTTCGACAGCTCTGACCAGGTAACGTCCCTGATCTGCAGAGATATAACGTCGGTTATGAGCAGATGAAGCTCATAATTTCGAGCAACATTGCGTGAACTACAGATATTATTCCGTGGCGTACAAACTCTTTCCTAAGCGATGACTTTGTAAACATATATATATTTATATATATATACATAATTCACCAGTGGTGAAGGCATTATATGTCACATTGAACTGAAATAAACTTAATTGTAAACTTAATAGTGTGACGGACCAGAATGAAACCAATCAAAATCAGAGACAAATCAAATTTCTGTTATATTCACATACCCTCCACACTTCCCTCTCGTGTCCGTAAGGGTAGGAGTAAAACTAATTAGAAATATTTCGCTACTGAAGCAACAGAAAAGCAATTGAGTAGCTGCATACTTCCAGTGGTATTTTTGTAATTAGAGTTACATGTTTTTAATGGCTGTCTCCATTTTCATTTAGAAAGTTGTCCAGTGACGTCGCCCTCCTCAGTATTGAGACCACATTCCAGACGAACGTTACTTGGTAGGTGGGGAGCCTGTAACTTACTCCCGTTCTCTGTTTATCAGAAACAACATTCTTGTTTCCTGGACTCGGCATTGAAGCTGGATATGTCATCAGTAGCTTCCTGTGCCGCGCCATAAGAAGCTCTGCTGCAACTGCTGTCGAAACCAAACAATTGAAGTCTTACATCCAACAAAGCTTCCTTTCCCGAGTAAGCCTATATATTTAGAGGCCATTAACGTGTTCACAAACGTGGCGACACTCTTTTGTTCGTATTCCATTAAACCTTTCTTCTAAAATTCGCTTAGTGGAGCGGTTCAGTCCAACTGGGTCCACTCGGCACGGCGGCCACTGATTGGCCTATTGTAGCCTGCCCCGGGTGATTATGATGATGGAGAATTTTGTGGAATGAAGATTGGTACGGGAAACCGAAGTACCCGGAGAAAACCTGCCCCATAGCCACTTTGTCCACCACAAATACCACTTGACCAGACCCGGGATCGAACTCGGGCCGCCGCGGTGGGAAGGCAGCTACTAACCGCTTGAGCTATGGCGTGGCCCTTTCTTTTAAAAACTTATGCACATATTTTGATTTTTACTTCCTGAAGCACGTTGTGTTAGTAATGGCTATTTATTTCTATAGGGTTCAAGTCAAAACTGGGAGTGAACGAAGACACCCTCCATAACGTGAATATATCTGTGCAGTACAGCATCTGGATACGACGGCGAGTGATCGGGTAGACGTTCACTGAGATTTCGGAGGAACATACTGACTCCATCTTCATGGTCGAAGAATAAGTCAAGCAAGAAACAGGCCGCAACCATTCTAGAGACTTTAACTCGACATATCCCACCGCCTTCGAGACCTATAGAGCTTACCAGCTTTCACCTTAAATCTTCAAAAGTCAGAACAAGTTTCTCAGTTTTGTATAAATCGTATGCAGTTCGCCAAACCACACAAAAGTCTTGTTGGAGTCTTGTTGTTTATACAAAGGAGACAGAAATGTTCGCCTCAGAATTTTGAGCATTGTTTAATTTCAACGAGGTCTTCGATGCCCACAGCAATTTCGATTCTTTATTACGCCATTTTCTGATGAGTAGAGGATTCTACATGCTTGTCCATGAAACATAAATGTACGTACTGAAGAGAACACAATGGAAATCATTATTGATTGGAAAAAACCAAAGAAAAATGTTCAAATAAATAATGTCTGAATTTCATGGTACATGTTTTTTTTTTCCCCCCTTTGGCACTACAGCCCCAGTGGGCTTAGGCCTACCTCCATGAACTTCTCCGTTCACTTCGGCTTTTCTAGATCTTACACATTCGGTAGGACTCCTTGGGCGGGTGATCAGCTCATCGCAAGGCCTCTACCTGTACACAAACACAGAAAAACGCACACACACAAACTAAACATCCATGCCCTGAGTGGGATTCGAACTCACGATCTCGGTTTCCAAGCGAGCGACGATAGTACATGCCTTAGACCGCTCGGCTACCGTGACCGGCTCAGTGTACATGTACTATTAAGTAATTATAAAAAATTATCTTGTCTCTGTGCTTAATTAAGCACTATCCCATGAAGGCGTATGGAGGAGTGGATGTATAGATCTACATTCTCTTGACCTCGGCACTAGTTGGGGTGAGTGGTCAGCTTCAGGTCCCGGCAGCTTTACCCCCGGGGAAGAACCCCCGATACCCATTGCACAGGAGGTTGGGTGGGACCCAGAGCCGGTCTGGACGACGTAGAGAAAAGAAAATTCTAGACCCTACCGGGATTCGAACTCCGACCTCTTGGTCGTCCAGCCTGTAGTTACTCGCTATACTGACAACGCTATCCCGGCTCACATTAAGTAACTGTACGAAACGAATCACGTTATTATTAATGATGATGATTATAGTACCGATAATGATTTCTGAACCGCCATTTTTACAAAACTCACAAATTGCAATGCCATGTATGAAGGAGAGACACGCTTAAATACTGGAATGAAAGCAAATTTAATATTCGGCCAGACGAGCAAAGATTCTTCGACAGCTCTGACCAGGTAACGTCCCTGATCTGCAGAGATATAACGTCGGTTATGAGCAGATGAAGCTCATAATTTCGAGCAACATTGCGTGAACTACAGATATTATTCCGTGGCGTACAAACTCTTTCCTAAGCGATGACTTTGTAAACATATTCCGTCGCTAAGTAACGCCCACAACCAATCGTTGCCAGAGATTCCTTCGTGGAGAGTGGACACTAGTCTGTGTGTATCAGTGATATATACTTATAAAGTGTAGCCACAAGTCGTGAGTGTATAAGTGTGTAATGAATCGAGTCACCAATCCAAACCCCTTCTATAGTCACTCCTACATGAGAAAATATTCACTGATCACATTGTTTACCTATTGTTTAGCAACGAATTTTAATTTTCGAACTCCCTCTTTATGAACAGAGAAATATTTCAGATTGTTACGTATAGCTATCTCTCTCTCTGGATTTGTATCGCCCTGAGCAACAATACTGGGTCATTCTAACATACCTACAAGAAGTATTATCATAATTTATCATTCATATAACAGATTCTATAATTGTATTTAAAATTCTTTGTACCTTTCATATTTACTCCTTCTGAGAACTATTACATCAAAGTCCGAAATAATTTATAGTATCACTACATTTTCTACAGTGCACGGTCATATGAAATTTCTGTAGGTATAAATCATACATTATTCTCACATTTAATTCAGAAGGGAAATAATGCTGATTAGAATATTTACTTGAATACTGTGAAAGAAAAATAGGAAAAGAACTTGACATATTTCCATATTTCTTCTTTATTATCCTCTGGCCTTGTCATAATGAGACTCATGAAACGCTCTTCATTTCGTCTGAATAATATTGTGGCCATATAATTTGCTTGTGGCTGTCCGAATTAATGTTTCAAACAAATGACATTTCGCGAGAAAATATCCCTAACAAATCCGAAATACCTCCTAAATTAAAAAAAAAAAAAAGATTTTACTGCATGAATTATTCTACTTTGTCCTCACATATTTTCTTCACATCCTGAAATCGAGGAGCTCAGGTACTCTTCTTGAAGTTCAGTATTACCAACCGTACCTTATGATTTGTGGATGCTTTTCGGTCAATGAATTTTGTTAACTGAAATATGTATTACACTTCTTGTCACAATTAGAACGATCTGAAACCAAGTCCTCTGACTCCCAATTATGTAGTTACATACGCTTTCCATAACTGTCCGTAACGTTTCTTTTTATTCCTTTCCTATCCTTCGTCCACAGCTATTCGATTTTTTTCCTTGACCCTGATTTTAATAAATAATAATTTGTGTCAAGAGAAGATATTTTCTTTCAGAAAAGAACCCATCTCCCATGTGATTACAGTTCAGACTTGCAGACTTTGTTTCTGTCGAACTTCCTCCTCCTTCTCCTTTATTTACTTTATTTTGGGTCTCAATTTCTTCATCTGAATCTGAAATGAATATGTAATTTTCATAACAAGCTGAATAACAAAGAAGTACGAACAGACTTCTTCCTAATTTATTCGAGCCAACCAACGATTTTCAGTCGAATTCTCTGGCTCATAAACTTGATCATTACCTGAATCATCAGACCCCATTAACAGTCACAAAGTCTATTATCCCTCTTCAAGTTCAGATCATGCATTGGCTACATAAGGCGACGCCAGTGAATTTCGCGTGTGCTGCCGTTATAAAAGCGCATTCTGCTCTGCTCAGTGTGTGAATTAAAGTACCTGATATATTCAGTGGTTGAGGTATGATTAATAATATAATTGGCTTATTGTGTCAATTTCTATAAAAAATAATTATGTCTGTGGTTTATAAGAATTAATGAAAAATAGATTCTAAAGAGGATAGCATATAAGTCGGGTTGAACATCTCATAAAGCCCATTAAGATATAAAACTAATCTCCATAAAAAGAAACTTCAGTTTAAACAAGAAGTATAAATGTGCAGCTCTGATAGCGTATAAAACGTATTAATAACATAAATTTATTATAGGACTACTCTTTAAGTTGTAAACTTCAAAACGGACCATTTCTCCAATTATTTATTTCTTCACAGGTTAATGTCGCAAAACTTGCCTTTCTTCTGGAACCCATATCTGTCACTGCAGTTCACAGACTGCCGCTTCGTGCCTGAGGTTTCACTGTTGCTCACAGTAGACGTAGAAACACTGCTTCTAAGGAATGGCGGCCGGATCCAAATTCATGAGACAATTAGAATCAGAGAAAAATTAAGAGCTTTTCCGTCTCCCTGGTACAAATTCTTCTTCTTCTTCTTCTTCTTCTTCCTCCTCTGCTGCTTCTTCTTCCTCTTCTTCTTCTTCCTCCTCCTCCTTCTTCTTCTTCTTCATCTGCTATTTCTGTTGCTCTCACTTGGAGCGTAGGGCATCCGTGAAACACTCCTTTAACTTCAGTTCCTTAACCTTGGAGTGTCGGTATTAGCCCTTGGACGGGGGATCGGCCGGTCGCAAGGCCGTTACCTGACACAAACACACAATAAACGCGCACACAGATATCCAAGTCTTCAGTGGGATTCGAAACCACGATCCCAGTTTTCGAGCTAGAGAAGACAGTTCATGCCTTAGACCGTTCGGCCACTGTGATCGGCCCTGGCACAGTTAGTTTGCGTATATTCTTGGGATCAGAGGAATTGATCAGTTTCTACTTGACTCTCAGCCTTATTTAGAATTCGCCAATGCAGATGCGTTGAAACCCAACTTATTTGCGACAGTGCAGAGCTCGCTTTGGTGGCTCTAGTTGTAATCGAAGAATTCTTCCGTCACCATCTTCAGGGCAAGAGATGGAGACAGCAGGTTCCTTCAGTGTCTCAGCTAATGAAAATGTTTTTCTTATCATTCACTTCCAGTACATGACATATCCCGTTAGGTCCTAATTTATGACCCTCTCTATTTCTTCCTTTATCTTCCCCACATATCTTCTGCCATGTACGAGTAGTTAGTCACATCTTGCTGAGGAATATGAATTCCACCCATTTCTCTCCAGGAGTCTCTCTCCACTTCTCTCTGTCTTCTTATATTTTTCCATTCAATGACAAAATTCCCACTTCTGTCTGCATGTCTTCATTTCTTGTTCAATTTTATAGGGGTCAAATGCTTATTGATGTTTGTGAACGAAATGGACTGACTGTCACAAAAACTTGGTTCAAGATGCCAAAGAGAAGACTTAACACATGTAAGGCACCTGGGGAGTGGAGGAGGCATCAGCTGGACTACATCCTTGTGAAACATCGATTCAGAAACAGTGTGAAGGATGTGAAGACGCTGCCTGGGGGAGATATTGACTCTGACCACAACTTACTGGTTGCCAAGTTCCGAAACAGGTTGAAGAAAATTATAAGATTCCAAAAGCGCAGACCTAGATTGGATTTGGAGAAGTTATATGCTCAAAGAAAAAGCGTGCAGGAGACCCTAGAAGAGAAACTCGGTACAATTGAAGGTGAAAGCGGAAATGCTGAAGTGCAGTGGAACAATATAAAAGAATGCATGTTAGATACTATCAGTGATTTGGTTGGTGGAGTTGAGAAGATA
>NW_019724587.1:2108680-2128581 GCF_002891405.2 Cryptotermes secundus | reverse complement strand
CAGGATTGCCATGGCAAAAGCTGCATTTAGCAAGAAGAAGAATCTTTTTACCAGCAGATTGGACTTAAATTTGAGGAAGAAACTAGTGAAATGCTACATTTGGAGCATATCTCTGTATGGGGCTGAAACATGGACACTTGGGGCAGTAGATCAGAAACATCTGGAAAGTTTCGAAATGTGGTGTTGGAGAAGGATGGATAAGATCAGTCGGACCGATTATGTGAGAAATGAAGAAGTGTTAATTAGAGTCAGTGAGCAGAGGAATATCCTACACGAAATAAGAAAACGGAAGGCTAATTGGGTTGGTCATGTTTTACGCAGAAACTGCCTTCTAAAGAAGTTATTAAAGGAAAGATAGAGGGGCGGATAGAAGTGACAAGAAGACGAGGAAGAAGATGTAAGAAGATGCTGGATGACCTTGGGGACAGAAAAGGATACTGTCATTTGAAGAGAAAGCTCTAGATCGCATTACGTGGAGGAATTGTTTTGGAAGAGACTGTGGACCAGTCGTCTGACAGATTACTGATGATGATGATTTATAGAAATCCTTCGCAGATCTTAAAAAGGCCCTCTCAGCTGCCTCTATTCAAGTCCAAATCCTTCATTTTCTCTGGCCAAAATTCACTGCCGTACAATAGTACCGGCACAGCCATAAAAATATGAAGTTAATTGAGCACTACGCCTTGAAGACGAATGGGGAAGTGGATGTATAGACCCACGTTTTCTTGACCTTGGCACTAGTTGGAGGTGAGTGGTCAGATTCACGTCCCAGCAGCATACTCCCGGAGAAGGAGCCCCCGGTACTCACTGGACAGGGGGTTGGGTGGGCCCCATAGTCAGTCTGGACGACGTGGAGATGAGAAAATTCTTAACCCTTACGGGACACGAACTCCGACGCCTCGGCCATCCAGCCCGTAACCAATCGCTATACCAACTGCGCTATCTCGGTTCCTGCCGGGACAGACATAACATTGCAAAAACTTCAAAGTTGTTTTTTTTCTAAGCTTCCTCCTTAATGAACCTGAAATTCTTCCACACATGTTTGAAAATCTATTTAATTCTCCGTTTACATCCTCGTCAAAATTAAATGTAAGATAGCAGCAGAAGTGATGAAAATTTTCCATTATTCCAGTGTTTCATTATTTAAATCGAATACATTGGAACCTATAAATTAAATTTAAAGTATGTTTTATTATAATAAATTGATAAAGCCACTAAAAACAGAATGCACAATAAATCTTGGAGAGTATCCTGGAGCAGACACAGCTTTGAGCCACATTTGTACAGGACGCTTGAAGAATATAGGAGCTGACCATAACTAATCAATTAAGCACATGGAGTTGAGTCCTTCTTGAGAATCCAACAGCTTCTAAGACGCTCAGGAAATACCCTGCGTTTTATGAAACCCAAATGATCATTACCATTTTCACAAGGGCCCACTACAGACCCCTATCCTGAGCCAGATGAATCCTGTACAAACTCCCCATCCTATTTCTCTAACATTCATTTTGATACTACCCTCCCATCTATGCCTAGGTCTTCCTATTCTGCTACCAAAACCCTGTATTAATTTTCCTCCTTTCTCATTAGTACTACGCGTCCATCCAATCCCATTTTTGCTTCACGAAGTCGGCAGCAGTAAAGTGTACCGAAACGTAAAATACTATGCTTGGCTATTTCGTATACATATGTGTGTTGCATACACAGTCCTCATGTATGTGTATATGTATAACATATATCATTAATGAAATCCAATTTATATCCGGGGATATATATCACTTGAAAAACAGCATACGAATTTATCTTCTCGAATCTGTATACAACATATAACTCTACTTGAGAAGAGTGAGCAAGTAGCACGAATGGAAGGAATGAGAAATGCACGGAAAATTTTGATAGCTAGACTTGACTTGTAAAGGAACTGTGGTCAGAAATCGAAGGTAAGTATTAAGATTCATTCAAGGCAATGGTGTATGAGAAGGTAGATTGTTCGAAACCGGATAAAGATGAAGTTCAATTCTAACTAACTATCACGTTCTTAAGAAAAATTAAGTTATGGACTTATTATAAAATCCGAAATTCTGGTGTCGTGGTTACATAACAGATGCGTCTCCCTAAAGCTTCATTCCCATAACAACCCCCTTATTCCTCACAGCCAAGGCGCCGGGAAACAGGGAAGGCTTTCAAGAAAATGTTGTGTTACCCCAAGATAGAAAAATCTTCATTGCGAAAGTGTAATCCAACCTGTGATACAGGTTGTAGGCATGTGTTGTGGAGCCATCCCTCCCCCTTCAATAACTAAGCATCTCCCTGCAGTGCTTATCTCGCGCCTCGTTCGTCCTGTTAAATGAAGTGTGAATATGGTCACACACTCGCTGCACCTAATAGGCGATCCTATCGTTAACTGTTGTTATCGGCGCCACTGCTTGTCAGGACACATAATTAATTTTAATCGGGCGCAGTTGGGCTCAACGAGTCGCTGGCTGGGAGCCAGGATATTTCTACAGTGTAGAAACATTTTAGAAGCTAAGGGAGGGTCCTTAAAACAATCTGCGGCCAAGTCGCCAAAGACGTCTACAAAGACAAGGTACTCGTATTTTATGTTCAGATGATTTTTCACAAGAGAAGTCTGTGTTAACAGAAGTCTCTAATACGCACCTGCCATGTGTTGACATGAGATTCGAAAGTAGGGATCTCCCGCGGTAAAATACGAGGGAAACAGCAAATAACATTAGATACGCACGCTCGGGCCGATTCCATTAGATGTACGGGAATTTATACTTCGTAGGATTTGAGATCCTCATAGCGGTAGTTATGAATGTTTTATCTTCTGGGATATAACGCCGTACATTCAGCCGAAAGTCAATCGACGTTTAGGAGGAGCATGCCACCAAAAAGTACCAAGTACAACACTATTTCCTGCTTGCTTCATGTTGATTTCTTACTTTCCTTTTCCTTCAACGCTGAAGATGAAGGCGATATGTTCCTCCGAAACATCGGCTGATTTACGATGGACTACACGACTTTATATCTCAGAAGATAGAACTTTTGTGTCTATATTTCTTTGTTCTGTAGATCTCTTTTGGTGGTAGGGACACTGTGAGTGGAAGACCCACCATCTAAGAATTCTTAGCAATTGTCTAAGAGATTATCTTTCAATTAATTCAAATAGAACTGCAAGTAAAGGACATGGACTGAGGATCGAGACGAATTCCTATGAAGAATATCTTGACCGACGGAAGAGTATATAAAGGAAGAATGAAGAGAACTGCATAATATAGATATTTACACTTGATTCGTATTCGAAGTCCCTAGTTCAAAACTCGTTCTGGAGGCTGTCAATATTGATTGGCGTTATCCATCGTTTTCCTCAGACACATGCCGGGATATGACATCAAATTAAGCTACTGCCGTTTCCTTCAACATATTTCCACTTGATTATTCTCAAGTCACTCTAAAATCAAGAGTGAAATTAAGAGTCGTTACGCAAACCGTAACTACAACTTAAATATAGAGGTAACTCTAAAATCGTAGCCAAATATGACTGACTAGGGTGTTCAAATCAAGGAGGATTGAAGTGATGTGTGGCATGCATAGGTGAGACGATAAGTGTATACAAGGTTTTAGTTGAATAACCTCACGGGAAAAAGTCATTAGGCTATCATAGACATTGATGAGAAGATATGGACTACAGACCAGCCACTTTAACATCGGTGGTTTGCAAACAAATGGAGAATGTTATTTATAGCAGGGTGTCTAAGGGAACTTTGGGAAAGGAGTGAGTGGTTATGTGAGAGCCAACATGGCTGCAGGCCATGGTATCCGTGTAAGTCAATTAGTTACAGTTTGTCAGGATATGACTAATTCCCTGGATGAGGGGGCCAGGACAGACGCGATAATAATAGATTTTTCGAAGGTCTTCGATTTGGTTCTACGAGATCTGTTACTTACAAAAATATCGCAAGTCGGAGTGGACTTGAGGGTAATTGTATGGATAAATGATTTGTATTAGGACGTTTACAGAGAATTAGAGTGGACGGGCACCAATCTGATGAAGTCAGAGTGACCTTCGGAGTGCCTCAAGGCATATTATTAAGTCCGCTACTATTCCTAGCTTATATTAACACTTCGCGGACCGGTGATTTAAACATTTAAATCGCTCTGGGGACCGGCATTTTTAAACATACTACCCTAACTTGTGCACTGTTCACTTTAAAAATTAATATAAAATCTCCTAATTAATTTTTTGAACTAAAATTTTTGGAGAACACTTACCAATGCTCCTAGAAGTGCTTGAGGGTGTGATATTTCTGGAAACTTTCCCCTTTGTGAAGTGGCATTACACAGAACTTGCAAATGTAGACATACTCCTTTTTTTGTGAACTGTGCAAACATGGCATTGCCTAGAAATATTCTTCCCCTTGGAATGTTCCCTTTTCACAATTTTTACGAGGGTATTTTTCCGCATATCACTCAAGAGTCGCCCTGGGGGGCCCACATGAGGCCTTCGTGGGGTGGGGGTTGATGGGCCCGGTCGTATTATGTCTTTGTGTGACCCTGGTTCTGCCGCTACCATCTGGACTGTAGCCCAGGCCTTTGCCACATTCATCAGAAATGCTTTGTATTTCACTTCTGAATCAGGTTTAGATTTTTTTTTTAGATTTTTTGCTGTCCCCGCAATTTTACTAACCACAATGTTATTACCCGCATTATCGTTGAAGCTACTGTCACTTTTACTGTCTGTGGCCACAATTCTTTGTTGTCCCCCGTCACTGTCGCTCTCTGATTGACAATTAATCCATTACTACGCGTCTCACAAGGCAGGTCAGCTAGGTCATCGGAGGAGAATTTGTCCTTGATTCATTCTCCCCACTAGCTACTGGCTGATACACACAGCTTGAAGAAGGCAAAGCATTTTCCTTTATAGTCAGTTAAGTAAACAGCGAGGTCAAGTTACTGACTGCTAACTAAACATTCCAGAGTCTTATCACGGATCTGCAGGCGGTTGTGTGCAATGTAGGTGGCGCCAGAGAGAGGTATAGTGTGTTGCAACTTATCGTGTTCTAAAAGCCTGTTAACACGCGAACGGTCCGCCATGTTTAAAAGCGAAAAACCTTTTAAAGGGTGCGCGGTCCGCAAAGTGTTAACAGCATTTGGAGAGAGACTGACTCAGATACAAGACTATTGCAGATGACTGCGTGATATACAGGAAAATATTGGACAGTAGTAACATTGGCAAGTTGCAGACAGAGTAGGGGAATTGGCGTAGGAAACGAGATGCAGATAAATCCAAATAAGAGTAAAGCGGGATTGCTGGGTTTTTTGGAGTTTATCCATCGTTCGGAATTCTAAGAAATAGAAAACAGGACGTTTCGGGAACTGGATTGATATTAGCTCTGTCTAAAGGGCCCTACTGAGTAGGTTTCTTCCTTCCTCACCTGAAGACGGAAACAGATCCAGTTTCCAAAACGTCATGTTTTCCATTTCCTAGAATTCCGGACGAAGGAAAAAGTTAAAAAACCCAGTAATCCTGTGTGTCACAGCCCTTTAGAATCTACAAGATCAAAGCGGTAAGATTCACGAGAGCTAGGGTGGAGGATCGACTGACGTATTATTTTGGGGATGAATTAATTCTGGCGACAAGTAACTTTAAGTACCTAGGAATAATCATACGCAGCGATCTAAGCTGGGCAGATCATGTAGATTATATGCTACGAAAAGCATGCAAGGCCCTTCATTTAATAATGCGAGTACACAAAACAGGTAACATGCCCATAAATGTAGGAAGCATTTACCTCCAGACACACTAGCGTCTCGTCCTTGTAAATTGAATACTTTTAGACAGAGGGTCAGGAGAGCCGTTACAAACAAAGAAGCTTTAAGTGGGGTGTGATCGGAAATTGAAGTGATCTTGAACTGATTTGAAGTTACCTTTTTAATTGTACTCGTAGTTACTGTATATGTTTGCATTGCGTGTACTTTGTTTTGTCCTGTGTTGGGTCTACTGCCACGGGTGAAAACTCAATTTCAGTAAATAATAATAATAAGGAAACAGACTTGAGGGCGCTGGGTTAACTCAAGTTACTCAGTAAGAATACTTCGGTTTTCGTGAAAGGAGGGGAATTTCTTAGTTACTTTCTGCTTCTCAAGAAATTTAGGGCCTGTCAATGAATACACCGGTCTGAAGGCAGTCGGCTTTATGGCTTTCGAATATCTACGGGTAGAGGTTGATATTCCAGCTTCGAACTCAAGGATTCTCCAGCTTGAATTTGTGGCTGAAAATTGATTACCCAACTTAGGTTTCTCTTAAATTTCTGCGTCAGTGCCTCAAGACATCTTATACATCGTACAGTAAGTCAAAATAGGTAACATGACCTATCCAACCGAATAGCTATTTTGATAATTTCATTCGACGTTAAGATCGCCTCTGTGGTCTATTGGTCAGAGTTCCTGGCTACAATCCAGAGGTCCCGGGTTCGATTCCCGGCGCTACCAGATTTTCTGACAAGTAGTGGTCGTGGAACGGGTTCCACTCAGCCTCATGTGGATAATTGAGGAGCTATTTCAAGGAAATGGCTGCTCCGGTCTAGAAAAACTAGATTAACGGCCGTGGGGATCCGTTGCCCTGACCACGCGACGCCTTCTATCCACTAAATTTGGCGCTAACTTCGCCGAGAAGCGGCGGTCGCTCGGTTGGTATAGTTCGCTTGCGGACTGCAGGCCACAGAGTTTGTATTTTGTTTTGTTAACCTATCTAGATGATGTCAGTAGGCAAAGCAGGAAAACAGAAAGCACGAAATGGGGCGGGCAAGGCGGGTTACGAGAGGAGGAGGCAGCGAAGCGCATCCGATCCGTATTTACCGGAAGGAAAAATATTTAGGTTGGTTAGTTCTGAGGATGAAATTTGTAACCGGGGATTAATTATATAGACACATTCATTTCTCAGTAAAATTTATAAAATGGTGTAAATGTGGGCTTTACTATCCAATTAGAATAGCCATTTTATCAAAAATCTCTCTTATGTTTTGTAATATTTACTAAATGGAACAGAGTCGAAAGTCAATTGCGGGACTATATATATTAAGTAGGGCAAATTTATCGTAATCTTACATATCACGCTGAGGATTTTTAAATTTATTGATACACAAATGAATGGCCATTATTCGAATAATTTTTATATGATTCTGTTATTTACAACGTGTTCCCATCATCAGTCACTGTAAGTAGTAAAGAAGTGAATAATACGTATGGCTACTGTGTACGTAAATTACGTTACATGCTTTAACTTGCTCCTGATACACATGTAACAACGAGAAGTTTCTTTGTTTTGTTTATTTAAGGTTCATTCAATGAAGATCTCAGTGTTCCACAATCTGTAGGACTGAATGATTAGTAAGGCTCTAGAACAAAGTGCTCGCATTCTAATGTGAAGCATTAACCTGAATCCTAGATAAACTGAGAAAAACTACGAACATTTTCAGTCACCTTAGTCAGTATTCGGTGAGAGATAGTTCTTGTTGAAATTTCAATTCCTTTGTAGAAAAGATCTAAAAGTTTGTGACGATGATATATTATAGAAAAATTGTGTTTCTAGTCCGGAGATGGGGACTAGCCCTAGCAATTAAGTCCAGTTGAGTAGGATTTACGGGTCCAGAGATATTCACTACTTCTATCGATTGGACCCATAGTGAGTAGGTTTTACCTGAAGACGGAGACAGAATCCTGTCTCCGAAACGTTGTTCTGAAAAATAAACAGAGCGGTGTTTCTAGATCAAGACAGGACGGTGGATAATGTCCAGGAACACAATATTTCTCCTTTGTAGGGCTTTACAAAAGTGTTTCGCGCTTAGACTTGTTATTGGGGCGTGGCTATATTTGTAGTTCTTAACCATTTATTTTTGCTCACTATACGAAATGGAACCCTTAGTTCAGTTTAGCCGTGCTCTTGCTTAAAAATTTTCTCTGTACTGACTTCCTTATACAACGTACAATACAGGCGATTACGTTAACTTTCATTAATTAAAGACAAACAAATTGTTTATCTATGCTTACCAAAAATATGTAGAAGTAATCCTATGGCAAGCATGCACTCTCTTTGCTCGCTCGGAAGCCGAGATCGTGGGTTCGAATCCCACTCAGGGCATGGATGTTTGTGTGCGTTTTTCTGTGTTTGTGTACAGGCAGAGGCCTTGCGACGAGCTGATCACCCGCCCAAGGAGTCCTACCGAATGTCTAAGATCTAGAAAAACCGAAGTGAACGGAGAAGTTCATGGAGGTAGGCCTAGGCCCACTGGGGCTGTAGTGCCTAGGAAAAAAAATCCTATGGCAATGTCATTGAATTGATTTCATGACGTTAAGAAACTGTTAAGTGACAACCATCACCCAATTTAGTCATACGGCAAAACATACGTTTAACTTTGTTAAATGTTCAACAACTGGGCCCAGAAGATTGTTTATAATGTGCAGATGTTTAATAATACATGAAGTTAAAAGATTAAACATACTGTTGCGTAATTCTATAACAAACGACAATAAATCATGTAAGATTTGAAGTTTTCACGGCGGTGACTATGAAGAAAGCAGTCCTCTGGGATGTGGCGCCGTGTAGATATTGTGTTATCCGACGTTATCAGAGTGAGCAGGTGCTCTAACGTTCCTTCGAAACGTCGGTTAACACAATATCTACACAGCGCTACATCCCAGAAGACTGCTTTCTTGACAATAAATCAATCACAAACATCTTGTACTTTAAACCACATTAGGCATGTGGCAAAGAAACAAGAGTGACTTCTCTCATTCTAAGCAGCAGATCCCTTCTTAAGCTAATATTAACTTAGCTAGCCAAGAAATCCTGCCCCACCTTATATGTACCTGAATACTGATTACTGCTTTTAGAATAACCTGCAACAAAGCCACATCCTGAGCCACATTAATCCAGTTTGTATCCTTAGATCTATTTCACTACTACTCTCTGATATAAAATAGGTCCCCTAGTAAGTGATTTCTTCCTTTGAAGTTGCCTAACAAAATTTTGTATTCATTTTTGATCTACATCGTGAACATGTGAACATTTCCGCCTTATTATTTACATAAATATTATTACCTTCAGACATGCATGAACAGTTGCTGAAGTTTCGTCTGATGTGTATGTTGAATAATTAGTTCTGAAGATATTTCTGGAAGAAAATAAGTCTCTTCTAGACCCTACAGTCTACATTAATTAAAATATTCATTCAGTATCATCAACTATTATTACAATTTTATCTATTTTATCTTATAGGCAATTAGTAACTCATCTCAGTTCGTATCATTTGCGCAATGTAACATTAAGAGAACTATGAAGACACATCACAAACTCTTCACCAAATAGAAATGAGCGTCCCATTTTACAGACTGATGACGTTTGAGTTACTGCACAGAGTACGTACTTGTTATCGCTTGCTATGTTAACTGTGGTAGGAGGATGTGTTGTACCAACATCACGAATTGCACATTCAATTTATTTACTTGTAGTTGATTTAACGATAGTGTCAGTAAGTATGCCATAGCAACGAATGACTGTATAATAGTGAATAATTATTTGGAAATCACTTTGAAGAAAGATACCGTGGTATAATTTGAGGTAATTTTCCTCAATTTTTTGGAGAGAAAATTATGAAAAGCTTCTGCCAGTGTAATCTGTGACCCAGCTGAGATTCGAAAGGAACACCTCCAAATAAATATCAGAAGCGTTACCTCTTACTCTAGCTTACTCAGTAAGGACTGTACAAGACACATGGAAAGGAGCAAAGGTGATTTTAAAGTGTACTATTTTCTGCAATCTGACATAGTTCACCTGGAATTCGGAAAACTGTGCTACTCCAACCTTCAAAGTCGAAGAGTAAGCCAAGCTAGTAACCCTCAAGCAGATCTGACTTAAATTACTCTTCGACTCTGAGGATGGGAGCAGTCTCAAACTCCTACTGGACTACGCGGTATCACATGTCATAAAATATCAGTATTCGAATTTGGTTGGTTGTGTTGTGTCTGCTGCTCGTATAAAGAAGCTCTTTCTCTTATATCTGTGATGTTCGACAAGAGGAAATTTTCATTGTGACCAACAAAAGCTGGTTCCGTCTTGCAAAAATTGAACTGCGGGATGGGTCGTTTTGTAGTAGGAAATTTTCTTTCACTACCAGAAGTTCAATTACTCTCTCTAAAATATCTACCTTGAAATAAACTAACACAAGAGACTAAAGTTTCACTTAGTACCACTTAAAACTACTTCGCTCCCCCCTTTCAGTCAGAAGATGATTAGTTGGATACCTCTGATTTACGAGGTACGAGTCCCTCCTGATATCTCGGGAGATAAAAGGTAAAAGTTGTCCCTGTGCTTAACTAATTAAGCACTACGCCATGAAGGCGTATGGGCGAGTGGATGTATAGATCCACATTTTCTTGACCTCGGCACTAGTTGGAGGTGAATGGTCAGCTTCACGCTCCGGTCGATTTATCCCCGGGGAAAGAGCCCCCGGTACCCTTTGGATAGGAGGCTGGGTGGACCCAAGGGCCGGTCTGGACGACGTGGAGAACATTCTTGACCCTACCGGGACTCGAACTTTGAGCCCTCGTTCGTCCAGCTCGTAGCCAGTCACTATACCAAATGTGTTATCCCGGCTCATAAATAAAAACAGGACGATGGATAAAGTCCAGAAACATAATATCTGAATATGGGTACAATCTAGCAAAATATTAGTAGCTGTTTCTTAAATAACCTCAACTTGGCAAACATAAATGTAAATAAATATCTATTTTTTTTTAATTCTATGGGTCAAATCCTTATCCCCGTGCTTGTTCCTTGTAGATCCGATCTTTATAGGACAGGTATTTGCATCGGTATATTGGAAAATAAATATATTTTTTAATTTTGCCGGCTTGTAGCCACCTGAGGTAAAATTCCAGCCCTCATTGATCTGAAGTTGGACAGCCCTGGCTTTCGTGTAGTGCTACGAAACTCAGTGTTTCGGTCACATCTGGACAGTGCAAGCAGCCTCCAAGATTGCCCTGGTGCGCGATTACTTTGCCCTCGAGGGTGTCCAGAGACGAAGAAGAGAAGCCGAGTTCTGGGAGGCGCGGCCCAGGATCCCATCAGTTGAAGGGGGCGCAAGTGCACAGAGAAGAAACCGAAACGGGGAGGCAGCATACCAGTCCCCAAGTACCCGACGGCCACAGCCTTGCCCCCACACTGGTTATGCCAGACAGCAAGTACACCGACGTAGCAGCAGCAGTGGTCAACCGTCCAGAGGCCACCTTAACCAGCGTCGCGGATCCAGCGTCCAAGAAACACCGCAACGACAGTGATAACCACAGTGCAGCAGATCATGGCGAGACTGCAGTCAGCAGGGAGGGACTGTGGCCATATCGCCATGATAATTAAAGTTCCCCGTGGCTTCACCATGACAAAACAAGTGCCTACATTCGTTGTACGTACAGGACACTTGGCGCTTCCCTGCCCGTCTATCCACTCACTTTCTCAGACAAATATAACAAAGTTCACACATAAAGATCCAGCGATAGCCTCAATCGTCAATAAGAGAGACAACTAGGCGAAGAAATGGAGAATTAAAATAAATGAAATGAAATCCACGCATATTACATTCACCCTACGTAACAGAACCTGTCCGGCAGTGCTAATGGGCAATGTTGTTCTACCCTTGAGAAGTGAAGGGGAATGCCTGGGCATGCATCTCGATAGAAGATTGACATGGGCAAAGCACATCGAGACAAAAGGAAAACAGCTCAACCTAAAAGCGAAAGAAATGAACTGTTTACTCGGAAGATCAACACTATCAATAGGAAGCAAACTCCTCCTGTAGAAAGCAGTACTGAATCCCATGTGGAATTATGGAATTCAGCTATGGGGAACAGACTCCAATTCCAACATCGAAATCCTCCAGCGCATTCAATCCAAGACTCTCCGATCAATTCTGAACTCATCTTGGCACATACACAACCACAGGATCCATGAAGATCTACAAATGAACACAGGGCTCAGTGAAATAAAAAAGTGGAATGTTACATAATTAAGAAAATTAGAAAACCACACTAATGCACTAGCAGTGAACCTACTGGACAATAGCGAAACTGCACATAGGCTGAAAATATACACTGTCTTAACTCTACCAGACAGGCCTGAGTAAAACCACCAATACAAGAATTAAAATTATACCGAAGTGAACAAGAATATTATATGAGTTTCGCCACTGGACATAATTCATTCACGAGCCAAAACTTATTGAACACATACACTTATTGCAGATTCTGCAGATTATGTATAACGGATGTATGAAAATGTCGCGATTTCGTTTAAGGCCCCAAACAGGACTCGGTACCAAGACGACATGGATCGGCTGGGGGAGCCGACCGCAGCGCGAACACTGCCATCTCCACTGAGTCTTCTGCCAGGGCCAGTTGACGTCAGACTTTTATTTCATTTAATCGATTAGAAGTTAGGACCTTTTGGAACAGCTTCCTTTAAAATCCAGGTAAAATCAAGGTTTGAACACGGTTTGAATCAGAGATCTCAGTACTCCTATGGTTCAAACTTTGAGCAACTTAAACCATAGGTTATTGTCCGGCACTTCAACTGTATATTAAGCATAAAGAAGGCTAATTTGTTGACAGCTCAGTCACACATGAAGAACATGTTTTAACGTAGAGAGGTGAAGCAGCTTAAGGGAGCAACTTAGGATGTTATGTCTCTATAACGATGAACCCCGTTGCCTGCATAGCAAACTTTTCCTATTGTCAGAATAGTGAAATCTAGGATGCCACGATGGAATGGCCATGCAACTAGGATGGGGGGGGGGAAGAAGCATCATACAGAATTTCGGCGGAGAAAGCTCTTAGAAGACGGGCAAGGGAACAGGAAAGTAACAAGAAGACAGTTCGCGGGCATGGAAGATGAAGCAGTGATGGCGGAATTTGGCACTAGTGGCTTTGAAACTTCGTTTTGCTTACAAAACTTTAATTCCTTAGTTACTATAGGATTCTGACGATGGTGTATAACACACTGATATATTGGGTTTTTGGACTTTATCCATCCTTCACCTGAGGAAGGAAACAGATCCAGTTTCCGAAACGTCGTGTTTTTATTAGTTATTTTAAAAACCAGGACGATGGATAAAGTCCAAAAACCCAATATATCAGTTTAATTCCTTAGTCCAACTTCACAGATTATGAATGCCGAAAAGTAGAAGGTGGTTCAAATATGACCGAGACTGATGGACAGCATTGCTCCAAGTTCCTTGATAGCGATGCGCCTATTCTCACGAATTAGCGCGTCTGCACGATCAATGTTAGGCTCGGTGAGGGATGTTCGCGGCCGACGATCATGCGGTTCATTCTCCACACGCTCTCTGCCCTCTCTGAAACACTTACACCACTCAAACACATGGGTCCGTGAGCGACACTCTTCCCCATACTGTTGTTGGAGTCTGTGGTGAATTTCAGCGGACGGGACGTTTTCTCCAATGAGGAATTTGATCACAATGCATTGTTCCACGCTCCGCGGTACCTCCTAATCGCTCATCACTCTAGCAACTCCCAGACAGGACAGAACAGGTTCTAACCCGAACAGGAGGGAGGGTGAAGGTTGTGGCTTCACTCTCTCAAGGTCGCACAGCTGCTGCTCAGTGCAGCTTGTTTACACACATATCAGTCCCGGTCATATTTGAACCAACGGTTGTAAATGAACAGGAAGCGTCGCGGTTATGAGTAATTTGGAGCTGCTATCCTGTCATCATAGAAGGACTAAGGAAAATCACGGGAAACCTGAGTCAGAATAGCCGTTCTCTGTACGAAGGTTCGAAATCTAAACCTCCTCAACAGGAAGCAAGAGTGCTACCCATTCAACAGCGATGTGCAACCAGAAGCCCATGAATGCAAAAATAAAGTTGTTAACTGAAGAATGACGTCTTCTTGGATATGCCGCAGTCTAGATCTTGTGTAAACCGACGTTCCCCCCCGAAACAAGATCTACACGGCGCCACATCCCAGAAAACGGCATTCCTCATAGTCACAGCCGTGAAAACCTCAAAACTTACAAGTTGTTAACTAACCACAACGCCATGAAGGTATATGGGGCGATGGAGGTAAAGTTCACCATTAATGACCTTGGCACTAGACGGACGTAAATGGGCAGCTTGACGACCCCGCCTGCTTTACCGTCCCGGGGAAAGAGTCCCTGGTACCCATTGGATAGGAGTCTGGGTGGGCCCAAGAGGCGGTCTGGATGTTGTGGAGAAAAGAAATAAATTCCTACCGAAAATCAAACCCCGGATATCCAGCACATAACTCGTCTCTATACCGACTGAGCTCTCCTGGCACTTATAATATATCACACAATGATCGCAAGAGTCCTGTTGGTAATAACATTACATCTTTCCATGAAAGTGCTCTGATCGGTTCTCGAATTATTATGAAAACACTTGCTGGTCTACCTTGTTTAGGATGACGAATACATAAATACTGTGACGTTTTGAAAGAGGAAAGTTTTCGAACCGTGTTCTATGGGAAGGAAATGACTAAACAACTTTCGTCTAGCGCTAGAGAGTTGGATACCAGAACACTTCACTGAATATGGCCAACATCCGTGTCCACGGGACCTCGTTTTGAAGTTCCCTACAGTTCAAAGCATAGCTCCCGATCAATTGTTACGAGCGGGCGGCTACTCTTATAGTCGGACATCATAGGAAGTATATATGGAAAGATGATACCATAACAATGAATAGACATCTGCATATAACAGTACACACAAAACAATTTTCAATTGTACAGTACATATCTGGTGAGGGAATGGAGCCGTGACCTTCATGGTAACCACCTTTGTAGCACAACAATCCGTTATTTCATTTATTTTTCTTTCCACCCCTTCTCCACCAGCCAACGACAGTGCATTGGTACAGTGTGTTTCCTCGGGTTTCACATACACCCATATATGTATAAACTGAGCATAAAAAACAGCCCGGCATATATGATATGCCAGGCCTATTCAATGCGCACGTGTGTGTGGAAACATTCATTGTACAGGTTGAACACATAAGCGGATACCTAGCAGACACACGCCCATACAAAAGAAGTGTAGAACTTTTTTATTCCATCGCCAACCCCGTTTTCATCTCTTTTCCTCACTTCACCCCTTTATCCCTCCTTTCGTCCTCCATATTCACCCCTGTTCGCCTCTTGCCCGAACTGCCAGCGAGCCCCTTTACCCAACATCTCATTGTGTAGCCCTGTATTGCCCATGTAGTGTGTGAACAGAGAGGACTATGCTGAGGAAAAGAGATAGTTGATTATAAGGGAAGAAGAGAGAGGGAAATTTAGATGGGGCGGACGAGAGAGAGAATTGATGCATACTTTGTTGGTCACACTGAATGGCGGGCCCATTGACCAATGTTACCATGGCGACCCCCATATCTTTTGTTGTTTCCTCTTGTGCCCAAACTATTGTTCGCGAGAACGCGAACAGGGACCTGCTTCGCGGTGGATACCTCCCTCATCACGGTCTCATTCTCTCCAATTTTTCATACTCTTCTCTCTGTGCATATAGACTACAACGTTTCTCTTTAGTATCACAGACTGTAAAATGCATAAAAAGTAATGCATACTTAGGTTTTACCATTTGAAAAACAGAAATGAAATATTCATCCATGAAATGGACGCCTTGCTTGTGGGGTAAATCTGCTTTACAGAACAGAATTATGAATTATGTCTAATGGGGATTCGTTGCGCTGACCACGCGACACCCTCTATCCGCAAAAGTTGGCACTAAACTTCGCCGACAAGCGGCGGTCGCTCGGTCGGTATAGTTCGCTTGCGGACTAAAATCACGGAGTGTGTTTTTGTTTGTTTGAATACGCCTATAATATTGATGTCTATGTTTGAATTAATGCGGAGAGAGACATTAGATGCCTGTATTGCCAGCTTATGCATTACGGAATGTATGCAACACTGACGTCCGTAGTTGAACCAACGCAGAGAGAGAGAGAGAGAGATACTGCTGGTACTACCAGCAGTGATATCTTTCATTATACTTGTACTGTACAATAATTAATTTGGTTTTACTAATTCAAGGGCGAGAAGTTTTTATATTTAAAAGCTAAGTTCTGCAGCGAGTCATATATATTTTTAGCAAATGTCTTCAAATTAAAACTAGATTGTTAAGAATGAACCCGTTTAATTTTGCACAAAATTCGGGGGGGGGGGAAACTGCCACTAGATACGCAATTTTATTTTTGTTCATGTACATTTTATTATTTCTTGCACCTAATTTGTACAAATGTGTGTTACAATATTGTGCCGTATTTGCTCAAGGCAAGAACTGTGGAGCCAGAGAAATAACTATTGCTAGGTAATGCTCGCACACAACAATATACGAGGTGTCACGATACGTGAGGCTTACAGCCGTTGCTACGGAGCGATTGGGTCAGTATATACGCGGCGACGCCACGCAACAATAGAAGAGGTGTTGCAAGCGGTGTTCTCTGTGGATTCGCTCCTAGGCTATATGACTCGGCGGAACCAGTTCAGTTCAGGGAGGTGAGTGCAGTGCAGTTGAGGGTGTAGCTGTGAAGTGTTAACCAGAGCAACGGAAGCTGAAGAATCTCCATTGCTATGATTCGTTACCAAGAAACGTCTAGCGAAAACACTGCAGAAAAATAGCCATAGTTTAGAGATGTTACCAAGTAAAGACTAAGTGAAAGTAGACTGAGAATACTTAGCGTGGAGTGATTTGTAGTGTCGAAATCAGGAATAGTGTTATAGTTATTTGTAGTTACGACCTGTAAGTGGTCAATAAATCTATTCACCAATCCAAACCCCGTCTATAATCACTAATACAAGTGACAATATTTATATTGGGGTTAGACATAACAACTGAAGGCTAATATGTCATTGCAGCCGACTTCTGTGTCAATGATAGCTTCATGGCTTCACAGAGCCATTTTTTTTATCTTAGGCCATATTCTACTGTAAAAATATTTCTGTATGCAAACTGATTTTATGTAGATGGTCTTAGAATCGATAGCTTACAGTAACAAAATCTTACTTCCTACAGGCTACATGCATTTCTTGAGTAGCTTAGTGCAAAAGGGATCTATTTAAAAATCACCCATTCTGAAGAACACAAATATATGTATACTGCTACTGATGTTTTGTCACCAATAATAAGAACCTAGAACTGAAGAAAAATCGCGAAATTACTTCATTTCGTTATTTTCTATTTTATGGGTTTATATGTGAGTTTTGTGCGTCATAATTTTATATCCTGTCCACTTCCCAAGCAGTGACCCACTCACTGAGTCACACACTATACAGAAGTGATTACGTCCATGTTCTTTGTACTTGCAGGCAACTAACCTACGTTCTGTTAAAAACCTTACTGATGTCCTGATTGTGTTACGCTTCGCGTAACACCTATGAATTGAAAAATGAAAATGTCTTAACCTATATTATTTCTTAGTGGGTTTATACCACTCTAGTGTGCATCCCTCATGACAAACGGAAAATATATTTCACCTAAGAATCACACAGACTGTGTAGGCCTTGACCTGCAAAGGGAGCCAGTGGCACGAAGAAACATGACACAGACTGATCAGACAGGGACCACTGCAACATATTCGATTCTGTATTGTGTACTGACAAAAAACAAAGCAATATCGCTTCCGACTTCTACCCCGGAGGTGCCTAGTTCGAACATCGATCGAGTTATCGAATACCTTTATTGAGGACTTTTGTTGTTTTCCTCAGAACCTCGAGGCCAATGCCGGTATAATCGTAGTACCTTGAAACATACCTTAGGATCAAGGGGTTGGGATTTAATGAAAGGGTAGATATCATAAAGACCGGCGTTCTCAGAATGTCAGTAGAATTTTCTTTTTCACTTTGACGCTTTATGGGACAACAGAGTGAGAACGGCAGTCTGCATAATACTATGAACATTCCAAGCTTTTGCAACTCTCAGCGGAATGTAAGGGAGAATATTACCACTTATAATCAGATAATTCAGTTGCAAATAAATAAATAAATAACTAAAGAGAAACATCTTAGATACAAGCAGCGATTACCGGCTTCTTTAATTGAGATATACTGAATACAAATATATATTAATAGTTGGAGGAGGCTTGTAAATTTTAACAACGGGCCGATAAAAGAAGCTGAGACATTCTTGAGGAGACACTGTATATTGTCACATGTTTAGTGACCACTAGACGGGGTTGGGATTGGCGAATAGATTTACTGGATATTCACAATTCGCAGCTACGCTTAATTTTAACATTCTCAGATTACTTTAACTACAAGACACAAAAGGATGTCTTCGACATCTGCTTGTCTGGCAACATGACGAATGTTGACGAGTTTGTAGTCTCTCGAATTCTTACTGTCTCACACTTGCCACACTTGCTTGAAAGATGTGTCTCTCGAAAGCACACTAATTCACTTCTTCCGTCTTCTGAATTTTTGTCTGCATCTTGAACTGGTCTCTAGTCTCTAGTCTTCACTTCATTCTGAGTCTGAGTCTTATATTTTGACTGACGGTCAGTTGGCCAGTCTGTCTTGGAATAGAGCACCCATCTGGGGCTTACGACCATAGTTTTATTACTGTCAGACCGTTGCGGGTTAGTTGAAACTGGGCGCTCTCTCTGACGACAGGACGGGTCTGTCGTTTACAATTGCTGCTGGCCCTTTGGGAAAATATTTTTGAAGACGAATGCGGGGAGAAATAGCTCGGGACCGTGTCCAATAATATCTTCTTTATTTACGGTTTCGAACCTTCAGTTTCATTAATAAAAAACCGACTGCTAACTACCATGCCATGATAGCAAATAGGAGGCATACGGGTAACTTTTGCTTCTTTACAAGAAAGGCCAGCTTCATTCTCATGTAACATTATACCTGAAGATAAGTTTAACATTTAGACAGGACGTTTACTGAGTCTCAGGTGATGCCTCGACTTGGTGGTGAAGAAAACATTTACTTCACCTTTCTTGGGTCGAACTCTTGTCATCCAGCCTCTAACTACTCACTTTACTATCTCGGTTGTGCTGGCTGATTTGTTTAATTGGACGAAAATATTTGGTACATGAAATCGAATATTCGGAGAATGGAATGTGAGGAATTGGGTAGCTACTTTACACCCACACTGTACGTGTATGTGTGAGTGTGGGATATTTGGTCCATTCATTAGTTGGATAGCTGCGTTGGGGATGGGGTATATAGAACACCGGGGTATGAGTGGTAGGTTATATTCTAGGAGAAAAGGACCTTTCTCTCGTGCCCCCTTGCCTCAGCACTAGAGGGCATTGAAAGTTTGATTTGATTCTGAACAATGAAGGCTGGCTCCTACGGACTCTATATAGTCCTGGTTCGTGGTGGAGTACGAATCAAAAGGAAGTCAAATGAGAACAAGTGCAATCATTACGGAGATGATGAAGGTAGAGGCGGAGGGGCAGAGGAGGAATGGAGTTGGGTTAGCCACGAGGAAATGTGAAGACGAACCTTTCTACCTTCCAATCGTCAATACTTGCCTTGTTGTGATAACGTAAATAGACAAATAGCCAATTCCTAATTAAACTCACATCAAAATGAGGAGCATTAGACACACATACCAGGGTTACGACTCTTAGCTGATCCCCAGGTAATGCAGGATAACAATTTCAGTCACAGAGGCTATCGCAAACAAAGGAAATATTGTAAGATTTGAGGCTTTCACGTCGGTGACTATGAAGAAAGCAGTCTTCTGGGATTTGGCACCGTGTATATGTGGTGTTAACCGACGTTTCGGAGGAATGTATCGCCTCCATCTTCAGGGTAGAAGAAAAAATATAAGAAATCTGCAAGCGAAGAGACCGTGAGAACCGGTA
>NW_019724587.1:2102909-2108588 GCF_002891405.2 Cryptotermes secundus | reverse complement strand
AAAATTCTCAATTCCAATAATTGTGGCATATAGACCCGCTGATAAGCGGGAACTCTGTAAATAAAGACCATTTCTGGGCAACGGCTGGGTAAACATATTCCCGCGACAAAGAATACGCACACAACAATAGAGTTACTATTGGAAACAGGATGTTTCTATGTGATCCGTGCTGAGAAGTTATAAGCAAGGGACAAAATCAGTTCAGCCAGTTCTGTACGGAATCTGTGAAGAAAGAACCTGAGCGCGTGAACCTGAAGAATCTCCACTGTCAGAACCCGTTGCCAAGGAACGGCTGGTGAAGACACCGCAGGCTGGGGAAAGCTTAGCAGGTGCGGTGGTGATTTCTGAATTGTGAAGATTATAGGTTGCGCTGTAATTTCTTGTAGTTCCCATTCCTGGACTTCACTAATTAAGCACTACACTACGCAGATTTATGGGTCAGTGGGCTTATAGATCCACATAGTCTTGACCCTGGTAATAACTGGAGGCGAGTGAACAGTTTCACGCCCCGGCCGCTTTAACCCCGGGAAAGAAGAACGGTACCTACTAGGCAGGAGGCTGAGTGGGGCCAGAACTGGTTTGGAAAACATAGAGAGGAGACAAATCTTGCACCTCTCGCGACATTTACTTCCAACATAATGATATCTGTGGAAAATTACGAATTGTGAATGTACAACCTTCAACTATTTCAACCCACATAGGTCCAAATTTCTCCTCAGCACCTTGTTCACCGGCATCCTCTACCTACGACCTTACCACAGATTGAAGGTCAAACATTTACACATCACAGTTTTCATCTATCCAGAATTTCGCTTAAACGCAGACAAGACTATAAAAGGAGGTCTGTACAATGAATATTTATCAGGCGTTTTTGGCAGAAGGAATTAAATAACATCTTAACACCAGCGGTTTTCAAATGAAGTCCAGATATAAGAAAATATATACCTAATAAGAGAAGGAGGAAGTAATATTCCGTAATTATCGAGCTGCCTTATTGCAGGCATAACTGAATAATCAAAACTACGATCAAACCGTAGTTTAAAAANTCAGCCAGTCAGTGGTATTGTGGCATTTGGAGTGTACTAATTGTGATACTGCAGATAGCAGTAACCGTAAATCTGTAATTTGGGTGACTGTAAGTGCGAATGTGAAATAAAATTCGCTACATCGAATACATCGGGAATTTATTTGTCGCGATATACGCCCGATACGCGACAATATATTAAATTACAAATGTTTACTATTAGTTGATACTTGGTAAAGTTGGCAGGAAAATTAACTCTATATGATAGGTTACTTAAAAGTTACTGCTATCTCCGTAAGAGGCTGTGGAGCCCCATAGGGCTGTGAGACATCGAGGCTCCCACATTGTTTAAGACAATCGACTCACAGACGGCTGTGAGGTTGACAGCCTTACACGCCGGCCGGCGCCCTTTATCCAGAGGAGGATTCCTGGAATTCATTTCTGCTAGAGGCTTAGTCGACCGAAGGCCACGGTGCGTTTGAAAGGATTAGGCAAACTGAAAAATCCATTCACCTTATCGGGAATGGAAACCGCGACCTTCCGGCTTGTAGCATAGTGCCCCAATCAAGTACGCTACCGAGTGCCCCAGGATAGAGTACTAAATGAATAAATAAATATTATGGTTAAACTGTTCGCTTATATTACAGACACATTAAAAAATTTTAAAGATATATAAATTCTTTAAACTGTACTTTAAAATATGTATTAATGTGAGGCAACATTACAATATGAAACAAATCTGATTTCAAAGAATTCTGAACACAATGAATGCCCTATTTATCTCTTCCGTGCTGAGAACAAGAAGCATTTCTTTTCTTCTACCAAAAGGAAAAGAAGACTTAGGTAGCACGAGCAGTTATATTTCAATTAATACATATTGTCACAAGTAAGGTGGCAATTTCGACGAAAATGACGGATTCTAGTTCGGATGATTGGGCTCATTAGCACCTTGGTTACACTCTCGCTTAATCACATTTAAACACAGCGCTATCGTTGTTTTACACACACTGGTCCTCTCACGATACCACAACTAAACCTCACTATAGCAGACTCACTGAATCACACACTCCAAGTATTACGCATGAATGAAGCCTTCTAACCACACGCCAAATTTTCAGAGGCCGACTTCTTATTCTTCTGCTACGATGAACATTCCCTGGCTATCTTCTACCGAGAACTAAGAATTGAACACGTATCAGTCAGAGTCAGAGTCAGAGTCAGAGTTATATTGCGACTGACGGTCAGTCAGTCAGTAAGTCTTGGTGTCGAGCCCCATTTGGGGCTCATGACCATATATTAATTATTATCGTTTGACAGTTACGGTCTTGTTTCTGTGGGGCGCCTTCTCTGACGAGAGGACGGGTCTGTCTTTTGTATATGCTGCTGGCCCTTGCCAGCGCAATCTTTCTCGGGTCCGAGTCCCTTGGGACTCGCGACCATACTTTACTGTCTCAGAATTCAGACTTCAGAGAGAGCGAGAGAGAGACAGAGAGAGAGAGAGGCGCACACACACACACACTTACGGATTATCTTCAGAGGAAACATCAATACTTATTCGGAAACCACCATCACAATAGGCGTTCTGATTGCTAAATTACTTTAAAGATGAAAGGGCGATACGTGTTCAAAGTGGGATATAGGAAATAACATGCCAAAGTTGCCAAAAAGTATACATCGGCCAAACTGGTAGAAATCTAACAAGATACAAAGAACACATAATGAACATAAGACTAAACAATTCCAACTCTGAACACGTATCGCCCTTTCATCTTTAAAGTACCTCCTTTGCACGGACCCCACGGGAAACACCGTCTCCAATTGTTGTGAATGTATGTTACAGCTGCGTTGCCTGGCAACAGACTTCCTATATCTCCGTGTTTTACTCGGCGCTGACCGCACAGGAAACATAATTTCCCTTCTATTGTTGCCTGCATTCGTCTTTACAAGGTTGTTGCCTGGCAAAATGTTGATCAAATCCCTTACAATATTTACAGTATATATTACATGCAGAATGGACAATATTAGAATGGCTCTTAGAGAGACAAGATGGGAGGGTATGGATTGGATAGTTCTGGCTCAGGATAGGGACCAGTGGAGGGCTCTTGTGAACACGGTAATGAACCTTCGGGTTCCATAAAATACTGGGAAATTCTTGAGTAGCTGTTGAATTGGCGGCTCCTCCAGAAGGGTTCAGCTCCATGAGTAAGTAAGTATTACATGCAGAATAAATTCAAATTGGAAGAAGCTTCGATTAATTTTATCAGAATAAGATGCAGTTATCTGGATGTACGATCAGAGAAATGTGATGTGTATGGTAACATAAATTCAGAAATAAAAGCAGTTTTAAATTTCGAAAAATGCAGCCCCACAGAGCATACTGGACACAGTATATGCTTGCTTCCTTGTTCTATACTATGTTTTTTGGAATAACTTACTTTCAGATAGATTATTAGCAATTACGTGAGATATATGTGCAGAAACAGAGGTACGGAGTAGCGTAGTTGGTTGAGGTACTATGCTACAAGCCGGAAGGTCGGGGGTTCTATTCCAGACGAGATCACTAGATTTTTCAGTTGGCCTAATCCTTCCATACGTGCTATGGCCCTGAGATCGATTCAGCTTCTAACAGAAAAGATTACCAGGAATCTTCCTGGGGGATAAAGGGCGTTCAGCACGTAATGCTGACAACTTTATCGCCATCTATGAACAGACTGTATAGAAAATATAGAAGCCTCTACGGCTCACAATCCTATAGGCCTTCACGGCCTCTTACAGGGATAGTTTTACCTTTTTATGCGCAGAAACTCATATTTATTTTCATGTAAATTATTCAACGGAAATAAAATTCAAGGGGCATATCAATTCTTCATCAAATGCTCCACTGTTAAATTCTATTGCTATCCTTGGCTCTGGATGTGTGTCATGTTTAGAGACGGAAGGGTCGAGGGAAATTAATAGGCGATTCGTGGAGTTAGGAGCGCGTTAAGATGGAAATATACCTGTGTAGGATTTGAGGTTCTCACAGCTAGTTTTATGAAGAGTACTGCCTATCTTCTGGGATATAGTGCCATTTACTTTCACGTTGGTACCTTCCTCGGCCTTTCTTCAACTATGAAGACAGAGGCGGTATATACCTCCGAAATTTAGGTTTACTTTCAATGGATTATGTACTATACATATACTCTGGAATTAGACTTATTTATTCAGAACTAACATCAACATTACATAGCTAAAACTCAAAGGATTGAGCTCAGTTTTCTTTCTAGAAGCAATTGAATTAAATTAACGGGGAAATTTTTCCTAGTCTCCTTCAGTTCGCAAGAAATGAACTTTAAATGAAAGTGATTTCTCTACGATCACATAATCTGCAATAATTTTACCAAGCCATGAGGTCATAAGAGGGTAATGGATACAAAGCTGGACATTGAATAAAAAGAACTCTGTAGCTTGAGTCCGCAATCGAAATATACCGACCGAGCGACCGCCGTTTGTCAACGAAGTTAGTGTCAACTTTAGTGGATAGAGGGTGTTAATTTTGGTTTTCTAGACCGAAGTCGCTATTTCCTTAAAATAGCTCTTCAGTTATCCTCACGAGGCTGAGTGGACCCCGTTCCAGACCCATTACTTCTCAGAAAACCTGATAGAGCCGGTAATCGAACCCGAGACCTCTGGATCTGTAGCCAGGAACTCTGACCACTGGACCACAGAGGTGGTAATGAATAAATTAAGGAGCACATTGAATACAAGAAATACTTTCTACTTGAATATTTTGTTTAAAATATATAACATGACATTTGTTTCTATTTCATGTAGGTGTGAAACTTGGTCTCTCGTGTTAAGGGAAGAGAATGGACTGAAGATGCCCGAGAACATACTGCAGAGGAATGTACTCAGACTGAATATGGAATAAGTTGAGGGATTCTAACAAGTATTCCATAACTATTACTCTTCAATAAATATTTGCTGATCTAAAAATGAAACGTGAGATAGATTTACTTTTTTACCTTGATTATTTTCTGTTTAGCATATGTTCTCTCCTGAAGATGGGGGCAGTATTTCTTCCGAAATTTGCTTAACTTCCATTGAACTACATGGAATCACATGGCAGCTGACAGAAGTGTTTGTTACAGAAGAAATAACACACAAACTGACCTCGTATATAAGAAACTGAAGAGATGCAGTAGGTTGGAAGGGGAAGAAGTTAAGTTTGGCAATATTAAGGGAGCTAACCTCAAGGCAGCGTACTAGGCCCGCTACTATACCTCCTTTACACTGCAGACCTACCTACTACCGAAATGACCATGACTGCAACATATGCTGATGACACCGCTGTTTTAGCAACCCATACGGATCCTGCTACGGCATCTAGATGTCTCCAAGAAAACCTACATGACATGCAAAAATGGCTAAGAAAGTGGAAGATCAAAGTCAATGAGAGCAAATCGGTCCAGGTAACATTTACTATGAAAAAAGGACAACGCCCGCCAGTTACACTAAATGACTCACAACTAACACAAGCAGATGAAGCCAAGTATCTTGGCATACATTTAGATCGCCGGCTAACATGGCGGAAACATATCTTCAGCAAAAGAAAACAATTGGGCCTGAAAATTCGGCAATTGTACTGGATAATCGGACGAAGATCACAACTATCT
>NW_019724587.1:2102257-2102879 GCF_002891405.2 Cryptotermes secundus | reverse complement strand
TCTGAAAGTGGAAAGGAGTTCTGAGACTAATACATACATTCTACTTTCTTGCTGCACAGTTTTCTAGCCTAACAGATCTATTACTTTCGCTATACTTATTTTCTTCTTGTGAAGAATTACACGTATGTTCAATATGTCGGATACAATTTTAAGTTTCTCATCATCGCCATGTTTGTAACTTCTGCTTACAAATGACGTTTCATACACAACGTGAAGGCATGTTTTTGTCTCAAGCCAATGCAAAATTTAACATGCCAAGCTCCAATTTTATTAGTTTACGTCATAAAACTGAAAGAAAAACGAAAACTTCGCACGGCCGACATGTAATTCTACTTTCTATAGAAATATTACCTCAAGAAATATCGCATATTTTTGCATTACTATAAATCTTCTCTGGATCCTAGAGCCAGTGGTATTGATGTCGCTCCCAGCTAAAGTTCGGGCGTCTATCACGCTGTTTTTACTGATTGGTAAAGCTCCTTGGCCTGCAGTCCGCAAGCGAACTATACCGACCGAACGACCGCCGCTTGTCGGCGAAGTTAGTGCCAAATTTAGCGGATAGAGTGTGTCACGTGGTCAGCGCAACGGATCCCCACGGCAGTTAATCTTTGTTTTCTAGACC
>NW_019724587.1:2081370-2098259 GCF_002891405.2 Cryptotermes secundus | reverse complement strand
TTAATAGCAAACTCTTACTCTACAAGGCAATACTCAAACCTATATGGACGTATGGTATATCACTGTGGGGAACAGCCAGCAATTCAAACCTGGAAATACTACAACGATTTCAGAACAAGATTCTCAGAGAAATAGTTGATGCGCCCTGGTATGTGCCCAATACAGTGTTACATAAGGACTTAAGTGTATCTACAGTGCGAGAAGAAATTAAAAAGTGTAGTGCTAAGTACAGTCGGAGACTACAAGTACATCCAAACGAACTCGCAGCCTCACTACTAACCCATGAAGATGAAGTTAGGAGATTAAAAAGATTCAAGCCGTCAGACCTATCTGATAGATTTAGCTAGTTTTAAGTGTATACATGCCACAAATCTTAAGGCATCTACTGGGATAGCCTTATTAACACTGTTAATGACATAGTTACCTCAGTCACCAAAAGTGCTCCTTGTCCTTAATTGGACAGATTGTATGAATCTATCTCAAATAAAAAAAAAAGGGAGCTAACATAAAAAAGGGTTGTGCTTTTCTGAAAGTGGAAAGGAGTTCTGAGACTAATACATACATTCTACTTTCTTGCTGCACAGTTTTCTAGCCTAACAGATCTATTACTTTCGCTATACTTATTTTCTTCTTGTGAAGAATTACACGTATGTTCAATATGTCGGATACAATTTTAAGTTTCTCATCATCGCCATGTTTGTAACTTCTGCTTACAAATGACGTTTCATACACAACGTGAAGGCATGTTTTTGTCTCAAGCCAATGCAAAATTTAACATGCCAAGCTCCAATTTTATTAGTTTACGTCATAAAACTGAAAGAAAAACGAAAACTTCGCACGGCCGACATGTAATTCTACTTTCTATAGAAATATTACCTCAAGAAATATCGCATATTTTTGCATTACTATAAATCTTCTCTGGATCCTAGAGCCAGTGGTATTGATGTCGCTCCCAGCTAAAGTTCGGGCGTCTATCACGCTGTTTTTACTGATTGGTAAAGCTCCTTGGCCTGCAGTCCGCAAGCGAACTATACCGACCGAACGACCGCCGCTTGTCGGCGAAGTTAGTGCCAAATTTAGCGGATAGAGTGTGTCACGTGGTCAGCGCAACGGATCCCCACGGCAGTTAATCTTTGTTTTCTAGACCGGAACAGTTATTTCCTTGAAATAGCTCCTCAAATATCCTCACGAGGCTGAGTGGACCCCGTTCCAGACCCACTACCTCTCAGAAAATCTGAACAGAATTTAGTTAAATTCGTGATCGAGTTTTGGTGTTCCCGTAGAGGGTTCAGTCTCGACCAGAAATTCGGATATATCGATCGAGATGTACTATTCTCAGTCACTCTAGACAAATGGTGATGCAACATATTAAATGAGCCAAAGCAGCTTCGTTCCACGCCCTTTAATATTCACAAAAGCCTTATCATTCACTGCTTATCACTTACATAGTCGAAATGGAGAACGTTAAATAGCACAAGAATCAATCACATAAAATTTGTTGAGATACATAGGTACATACCGTTGGTTTTGAGGATCCCTTGAAGAAGGAGGCAACAAGTTCCTCTGTAACGCTGATAGCTACTTAAAGATTATAGGCCTCTTGCGTCATAAACAAGAAGACTATATTATGCATCTGCAGCGCCCTGAATATCTCAAATCTCATAACTGTGTACGGTAATTTTGCCAAAGTGGTTTGATTCCTTGCAGAGAAGTTTCGTGGACCATCATCAGCGTCCGTATCCTATGAGGTGTATTGTTTCATGATGATGATAATGATGATGATTAAACGACGACTACGACTATCGCAATGGTGAGTACCACGAAGAAGCTAGCCTGTAGAAGTAAGGGTACCTACTATTCTCCAGCTAGCAAATTCATGAAGAACAACGGCGCATTTAATTCAAACGAAGCGTTCAGTGGTACCGATATAAGTATAAATTACCATCTCCCTTTTCGGGAAATATATTTAATAATTTTGCGAAATCAAGAACATTATACTGTGAATACCTGACTTACCTTGCTCAAGCTACAGACTTGTGGAGGGCTTTAGTAACACGGTAAAAACATTCGGGTTGCATTATTTTCTGGGAATTTCTTGAGTGGCTGAGCATGTGTTGGCCTCTCAAGATCTCGGCTCAGTTCACTTTGTTCGTAACACCAGAAAGAAATTACATGAGAATATGCTCGAAAACTCGAGCCATTACAGACTCTGTGTAGCTGAGTCCTTCTTGAGAAACTAACTGCTCAGGCAAAGTAGTTTCACTAAATTCTTACAAGTCAGAGGTCCTGTGTAACATTCACATCAAACAGGCAAAGAGTTGTTAGCCCCAAAGCCCAACCCAAGTGCTGTCGAGGACCACATATTTTTGGCTGTCCGTGACTCCTTATTCAATAATTATGCAGCTATCTTTCATATCAAGAGAACCACTTCCTCAATTCACAACCTAATGGACCGCCATATTGTGGCGACATGGGAACTAAGTAAAGCATTGTTTTAAATTACATAATTCATTCTGTGACTAATATTCTTTTGTGTTAGCATTATCTGATCAAAAATATAATAAATAGCAAAATTATATTTTTTTTATAAACCTCTCAATCTGCAACGCTATTTATTCCAATAACGTCACTTCAGATTGTTCTGCTTTGTGACATTCAAATAAAACATCCATTGCAATGTTTGAAATAACAGTACTAATAATATTTCAGAGCCAGTTAATCTGAACTTTTTGTTGCGATTCCAATGAGGGTGTGTATATTTACGAGTACATATGATTCTATTGTTTTATAATGCAGAGATTTGTTGGGAATTCTGTTCAGCTTCAGAAACTAGTTGTGAGAAAGTAATGAATAGCTGAATTTTAAAGCACACTACATATACATTATGAAATCCACTAGTATTTGCTGTTTACCAAAGTAACAGTATAGAATCGTAGAGCTCACTTCTACAGTGTGTAATTTTATAGGAGCCCTAACCAACAAATACTATTGTATTATAATACAAATGTTAAATTTCTTACCCTAATTGTCGTACTTACAATTAGACAAGTTTGTAGGTTATTCCTATGCATTTCGTATTTGGTGTGTATGCCAACTGCTGGGCAACGATTCGATAAACACACTCCCGCGAAAGAAAACGTGCCAAACAGAAGAACGTCCATTGCTAGGTAACGGAGCAGTCAACACTCCTCCTCAACAATATAGGCTGTTTCCTGTGTGGTCCATGCAAAGTGGTTACAAAGAAGTGTTTAGCAGTATAGAGCAGTAGTCGAGAGTGGAGACTCGAGCTTCGAGACGCCAGCCTGCCAGGACATGAGCTTTGGAGCAGAGGAATTGAATTGACTCGAGTCTTCGGAATTGGCAGCTGCAGAAGAAGGGCAAGAAAGGAATTACGCTGTGAAAAGAAGACTTCATATGCGATTTGAAGTGACAGTGCGACTGTGAAATACCGTTGCCAAGANTGTGTAACGGTGAACTGGAAAGTGTGCAGAATAGCGATAGCGCTGTATTGCCTGTAGTCCCGAGTTGTGGGAAGGTATGAGGTGCAATAANGTCGAGTCTTCGGAATTGGCAGCTGCAGAAGAAGGGCAAGAAAGGAATTACGCTGTGAAAAGAAGACTTCATATGCGATTTGAAGTGACAGTGCGACTGTGAAATACCGTTGCCAAGATACGACTAGTGAAAATTGAGAACCCTAGTAACTGTGTAACAGTGAACTGTAAAGTGCTTAGAATAGCGATAGCGCTGTATTGCCTGTAGTCCCGAGACGTGAGAATGTATGAAGTGCAATAGATCCATTCAACAATCCTAACTCCGTCAATTATCGCTAATAAACACAACAGTTTAATTAAATTGTTTATAAACACTGTCACATAAATGTAATTTTGTTTCCGTGCTTAATTTATTAAGTACTATGCCATACAGACATATGGGGGAATGGAGGTATGGCTCCATAATTCTTGATCTCAGCACTAGATGCAGATGAGTCGTTGACTGCACGCCCCAACCGCTTTACCCCCAGGGAAAGAGCCCGCGGGAACCATAGGATAGAAGGCAGGGTGGGCGCCAGTACCGGTCTGGACGATATCTCTTGCCCAATCTGGGAATTGAAACCTGGGCCTCCATCCCGTAGTTTGTCGCTGAACCAACTGAGGTATATATTATTTAAAAATCCGATTCATTCTACCATATTAAAGAAACGGTAGCCCAGACACCGGTTTCGTTTTCATGAAAATTATCTTCAAATGGCCTCTTGATTTCGAAAGCAACAAAATGGGCACTCATTTCGCTTGTGAGACAGCTCCGTAAGTCATTCAGTCACATGGCGACGCAACATCTTTCGCAAGAAACATCAGTGCGTTGGCAATGAAATCTGGATGCAGACCATTTACATGTATTTACCTACAAAAGTCGGGTCACCGCGCGATTCCCACACGAGACCAGTTTTGTAGCATCGGGAGAAAAAGTGGGAGTACAATGGGACAGTATAACAGCGATTGGTAGACTTCAAAAGAACCTATAATTCAGTTATGAGGGTAGTATTGTACCATATTCTCATGGAGTTTCGGGTATCCATGAAACTAGGTAAAAAGGTAAAATTATCCCTGTAACAGACCGTGAAGCTCTATAGGGTTGTGGAACGTCGAGGTTCCCGCAACTTCTAGACAATCTTCTCACAAATGGCGAAGTTTGCAGCCTCACACGACGGCCGCCCTGTACCCCAGGAAGATTTCTTGTATTCATTTCTGTTAGAGGCTCAGTTGACTCCAGGGCCATAGTGCTGTTGGAAGGATTAGGGCAATTGAACTTGACTGGGAAACGAACCCGCGACTACCGCCTTGTAGCGTAGTGCCTCAACAAAATACGCTACCGTGTGCCCCCTGAAAGTAGGCTGGTTAAAACACGTTTAAACGAAACATATAGTAAAGTTCGTGTAGGTAAATATTTGTCTGATAACATTCCTATTCAAAATGTTCGAAAACAAGGAGATGGTTTATCGTCACTGCTTTTCAATTTTGGTTTAGACTATGCCATGAGGAAGGTTCAGGAAAACGAAGTGGAACTGAAATTAAATGGGACACATCAGCTACACGTCGTCTATGCTACAATACTGGGAGATAATACGGAGACCATACAGATAAACACACAAACTATAATTGACGCTTGTAAGGAGGCTCGTCTAGAAGAAAAACTAAGTATATGTTGCTGTGTCTTTACCAGAATTCAGGGCCAAATCAGGACATACAGGCAGGTAACAGATGTTTTGAAAATGTGCCAAAGTCCAGATATTTGAGAACTACTATAAGAAATCAGAACCTCATTCAAGAGGAAATTAAGAGCAGATTGAATTCAAGTAATGCTTGCTACCATTCAGTCCAGAACTTTTCGTCTGCTCGTCTGCTGTCTGAAAACATAAAAATCAGAATATACACAATTCTAATTTTGAATGTCGTTCTTATGGGCGTGAAATTTTGTCTCTGATATTAACGGAGGAACACAGACTAGGGTGTTTGAGAATAGGGTAATGAGAATATTTGGACCGAAGAGAAATGAAGTGAATGGACGTTTGAGAAAACTACATAATGAGGAGCTTCATAACTTGTTGTACTTCGTCATGTATAATTAGATGTAGGTGAATGGGTAATACTAAAATGGTTCTTAGAGAGATGGGATGGGGTGGTATGGGCTGGACTGATCTGGCTCTCCTTGCTATTTCGTCTTCAAGCACCCTGTAACCTCGGAACAAAAAATAATTAAGGACTCACTCCTTAAGTTTACAACTGATTCGTAACTGCCCCTGAACTAAATGTGTCATTGCATTCACTTCCCTTACAAGCACTGTGCACAGACCCTAAGGAAAACACAGTCTCTATTGTTAATGACGTCACTGCTTATGCTGAAGTGTGCTTACCGAGCCGTTGTTTAGAAACGGGTTTCATAACCCAGTTGTTCCAATGCTGCTCGGCACGGACGACATCGAAAACACATCATCTATTGTTGCATGTTGGAACGTGTTTAGAGAGCTGTTGCCTGGCACGCGTTGATCAAATCCGTTACATCATATTCCTGGGAAACGTAGGTGGACTTTTACCGAACTACACCACGTTAAAAAAAAAAGACAATATTCTTCAATAAAAGGAAGCTTTGGACCGTCTCTGTGGTCTAGTGGTCAGAGTTCCGGAGGTCCCGGGTTCGATTCCTGGCGCTACCAGATTTTCTCAGAAGTAGTGTGTCTGAAACGGGGTCCACTCAGCGTCGTGAGGATAACTGAGGAGCTATTTCAAGGAAATAGCGACCCAGGTCCAGAAAATTGAGATTAACGGCCGTGGGTTTCCGTTGCGCTGACCACGCGACATTCTCTATCCGCGAAAGTTGGCACTAACTTTACCGAAAAGCGGAGGTCGCTCGGTCAGTATAATTCGCTTGCGGACTACATGCCACGGAGTTTTTTTTATAAGGAAGCTTTGAGAATTAAGTAAACAAAACTAGCCTCTATGCAAATATAGGGTAAAATTGTCCCTATGTTTAACTAATTAAGCACTACGCCCTGAAGGCATAGATGGATGTATAGATCCATATTATCTTGATTTCGACATTAGTAGGAGGTGATCGGTCAGCTTCAAACCCCGGCCGCTTTAGCCCCGGGGAAAGAACCCCCGGTACCATTGGATAAGAGACTGGGTGGGCCACTGAGCAGATTTCGACAACGTGGAGAAAATTCTTGACCCTACCGGGACTCGAACTCTGACCCCTCAGTCGTCCATCCCGTAGCCAGTCGCTATAACTACTCCACTATATCGGCGCCCTTTAATGCAAATATATAGGGAATATTTATAATGTTACATTGCAGCATCCTGTTGCACTACATTTCTGACACGCCGTCTATGTGAAACTTCAGTTATTGTTCAATCGTCATTTCCTTCATTTACACTATAAGTTTAGGCCTAACCGGCCATCTTCAGGTGTAAAGGTTGTTGTGATTACAGAATCTGTTGCTCACTGTAAAGCTTCTTTGTTTCTCCTATGTGGTTGCCTCGGATTACTTATGGTTAAATGGGTTAACCAACTGTTTTAGATTTTGACGTCCTTGAGCTGCACTTATTTAACTTATGGTTTTCTTTGGTTTGCTGATTGTGGTTCTTGAGTGCTCTTGTTGGGGCGAGAGTGTTTTTTGTTTAGTCCGCCATCACTCAAGACAGCCACAGCAAACAAATCAAAGAAACCCATAAGACAAACACATAAAACTCAAGGTCACCAAAATTAAAACAGATGGTTAACCCATTTAACCAGAACTAATCTCAGGCGACCACATTTTTTTTATTTCTCTGAGAATTTACAATCTACTCACTACAGTAAGGAGCAATAAGTAAATTGGTTAAAAGTAGGAGCGTGAGTAGAGAATCAACCAGCGTCGATGCTCTTAAACACAATTGATGCTAGAATTTATTGCTTAACCTAATGAGGCGACCACATAAGAGAAAAAAAGGAGCTTTACAGTGAGCAGCAGATTCTGAAATCACAACAACCTTTACACCTGAAGATGGCCGGTTAGGCCTAAACTTGTAGTCTAAATGAAGGAAATCGACGAGTGAGTAGTTACCGAAGTTGCACATAGAGGGCATAAAAGCAAAACGCAAAGTTAGATAGACGGAACACGATTGCTTGAATCTTATAATTTGAAACCTATTGGTAGGATTTTAGTCAAATTCCCTCCCTCTTTTCAAGCGAACGAATACGTGCCCATTCTCACGAAGGGATGGTACTTTCTTGGAGACATTAACGGTACACTACTGTAAGAGTAGATGGCTTAGAGTACGTGCACGAAGGGCCAGAGCGGTCAGAGCTGTCAGTATCTGTAGCGGGTTGATAGTGAGGCGTGTAATGTCCGAGGTTCAGTACAACATCCAAGGTAAGGCAACCTCATATTTTGCTGTAACATGTGCAATTGCTTCCATTCCGATATTAGTCTGGTTGTTTTCTTTGTATAGGCATGCATTTCGTATTAGTTATAGAATAATTCATCTTCGCGGAGATCACGAGACGCAGGAGTGCTTGTGAGGTCCTTAAAAAATAAAATCATGCCAAATTTAATTAATCTATTAAATGTTTTTACTAACCTATTGATTTAGGCCCCGCCATAGATCAAGCGGTTATTCGGCGGCTTCTGACCTCAGCGGCCGGGGTTNGTTCGCGGTGATCATGAGAAGCAGGAGTGCTTGTGAGGTCCTTAAAAAATAAAATTGACAATTATACCAAATTAAATTAATTTATAATACGTTTTAGCCAACCTGTCGATTTTATGGGAATGCTTTCATAGTACCACTAACACAGTTAAGAATTTTAACTACAGCTTCTAAAATCAAAATTATTACAAATTTTGCCTCTTCAACTGTGCTGGAATTGTGGATTTTATTTAAAATAAATCATTCTGTTAAGTAACGGACAGACATATCTCGAAAAATAGAATAATATTTGTAGTTTTTAAAAACGTTCTATCTTTCGGAGATTGCACTCTCTGGTCTGTAGAAAGTGAACATACTTTTCGATGGAAAATGTCCCCATCCTCAGGTTCGAAGAATAAACTGTGAGATGGAGGCGAAATGCTCTGCCGAAGCGTTATGTTTCAAGAGTAATAACTCGTCATAACCATGTTGTAATAACCCTAAAACTTATATTTCTCCTTTGTTTAAATATCTGTATAATTGAGCGCCTAAATTATTTCGTAATTGTTTCAAGTATTACATAAATCCAAGCTTTTCTTTCTGAATTTTGTTTAGGCAAAATACGAATCTGTAAAAAATCAGACCTATTGCTCATTGAAATATTACAACTTAAGGCGTTTCAACAAACAGACTGTTGTCTGGAGACAATGGAGACAATGGTCTCCACGCCAAACTATATATTTTTAATGATTCTGATAGTAAAATTAGCGTTTTTTTCTTCAGACTGGTAAAATTTTGCAAAAGGTTCGAATGAGAAATCAGTAATTCGTAAAACGAGAAGTTAGAAATGATTCACTTGGGCCCGTTTTCAGACTTCACCCTTGGGTTGCGAGTAAGAAGAAATATGGCAACAAGTGTCCAGGCAGTGGTTGCTTCTGTTTCGTGGAAATGAAGGAAGTGGCCCTTATGTCTCACTCATAACTAGCCTTATCCTGCATAATGAATTCGACCAAGTTCACAACGTATTCTGTTGTAAACGGCCAGATATAGACGCGGACAGTTGTCAGTGGAAATTTATATATCAAATTGCAGTTAAATTTGTTAAATTTTCTACAAGTTTTTTCCTACAGTAAAGTATTTTAAATGAACTTTTGCACGGAAGATTGATATAATAAATATTATTATGCTTTTAATACATAATAAGATAAATTCAGTACAGGTTTGTAAACACAATCATATCTTTTTCTTTTAACTATTAAAATTTGCCATTAGTTAGTGAAACTCGGGAATAAGAAGAAAAGAATTCGTATACGTATATCTGTTACAATCTGTTGGGCTAATTCCGTCGCCAAGTAATAAATATATTCCTGTTGGGCGTGCCGTGTCGAGGCTTAGAGAACGCACCGGAGACATGAGAACTTCATTTAAATTTAACTTGAAATCCTGGAAGATAAGAAACCTTGGCAGAAGAGTACGTGTGGAAGAGAGGATACTAAAGAGGTCTTAAAAAATGTAACGTAATTTTACATGTGTGGACTGCATTCAGCTGGCTCGATTTAGAATATTTGAGAGTTGTTAATACAGAAGGAGCGACTGTGAAACGACTTGTTCAACATTTTGCGTTATAGTTTTTATAATGTTAGTGGGGTGAGACTAAGTCCCTTGTACTGCGGCCACTCCTGGCTTATTGTTCCAGCCTCAGATGATAGGTGAGGGTGACTGTGAAGTAGTTGGTGGAATGAAGATTGGCAGAGGAACCGAAGTACTCGGAGAAAACCTGCCCCAGCGCCACTTAGTCCACCACAAATCCCACTTGACTAGACCCGGGATCGAATCCGGGCCGCGCGGTGGGAAGCCAGCGACTAACCGCTTGAGCTACGGCGCGGCTCTGCGTTATAGTTACTTGAATTGTAATTACGGCGTTAAATAATAAAATGACGTCACAAGAATACACTCTTCGAGGTCTTGTTTCACGACAAAGGGAAACAAAGATAAGGGAGGACTTTGGCATAAACAAAAATACTTGTATATGGGATTTATTGTCATATTGCTGTGAGTCTTCGGACTGAATTCCAGTCCCATCACATCAGAAACACTACAGGCCAAGAGAAAACCTGACTATGTAGACACTCTGTATATTAGAAGGTGATAGTTTCTTGTGGTTGCTCTATGTACCACTTGCCTTAACGCTCTGCAGCCCTGCCGTGTGTTTACAGATTGCCAGAATAAGCTCCGAACAGTATTAACCGGCAGGCATTTGCAATGGCGATGCTGTGTGACTTCTAGGAAGAAATTGAATTCAAATAGTATTTAGATGAAATTTAAACTTCAAAGAACTAATTGGCCAATTATAACTTTTTTGCCTTAAATTATTGTTTTGCGACGGTAACAGTAAATTAGATGGTCAAGAAATTCCTTGGTTTTTATGAAAATTTAATTTTAACTATAAAGTTCTCAACAGCGTCCCACTGGTTCCTATCCTAGGCCACATCAAGCCAGTACACACATATCCTATAATTCTAAGATCTATTTTAATATTGTACTCCCATCTTGTCCTCGGTCTTCCAGATGACCTATTTCTTAGCTCCCTAGCGCTTGTAAATTTTTCCAAATAAGGGCACGGAAGTGCTTTCTTCTTCTTTAAGAACTCTAATTAGGTTTCTCAGACATAAACCATGCGTAGGCAAGTTGAGTTGAAGCTAGACAGGATTTTATGTGTCTTTCACAACGAAACATTAGAACTAAAATTTGAGTAAATCTCAAACCCTGTTGTCTGGATCGAGGCTGTCTTAATACGTATGAGTTTTATAGTTCTACAATAATTTAGAATCACAGTACCCTTGGAGTTATGTATCTGATCTACAGATGAGGTTTCCGGAGGGACTTGTTAAATACCCTGTCAGTTGTTTATCGGATCGTAGAGTACGAGGAAAGCAGTCTAAATTAGACGCCAATCAGGAGACTGTTCTAGAAGTAAATACAGGTAAAACAAATAATAGTGCCGGGGTCAATAGTCGTGGAGCTATACCTGCAATCGTCCACATGTCTTCATGGCATAGTGCTTGATTAAGTAAGAAAATAATGACTTTTTAAAGCTTATTTTAAATATACTATATTTTGTAATATAAAAATGTTTGCAATTTGTACATCACGAAAATTAAGGTTACAAGGCCTGCTGGACCGACGGGGACAGGAGTTGACTTGTAGTGCTGATGTCGGCAACAAATTCGAACAAAAATCCTCCAACGGTTTCAGAGAATATACAGACGGATGACAGACATGGATGGAGACACAACCTGTACGAAAATTATGCAAAGAGCCTCTGTGTATGACGTCGACCCACCGTTATTGCCATACAGATAGACGTTGACAGCTCAAATTCTAAAATTTATTTTAAGATGTTTCATCATTTTTTAGAAAAAGCGTTACACTTTCTAGGTTTATACTTAGGCTTATGACACTCTCACCACCGGCCAGTCTGGTACGGATAAGCTGCCATTACAACATTGAGCTAGAGTTGTGACCTGAACATATCCGATACATATATTATTTCGATATTCAGGCCGAAGTATCTTCTCGGAAGTAAAATTGTGTAGTCAGTATACGATCACAGACGTTCGAGAGGAAAGCAATGCCTCCTTCATCACGTTCTAAGATGCTAAGCCAGAAAGAATAAGATGCTAGCAGCAAGTTGAGATTGTCATCGCTGTGAGAACCTCAGATTAAAATTCGCAGTTCTACTCCATCTGTTATGGGGACGAGGGGGTAACATAATCAGTTAGTGACGTAGACCTGTACGTCATCATTATAATTTTAATTTCATTCTTCCATCAATGGCCCTATAGCCCTTTCTTGGGCCTTGTCGTCTTCAGTTTCGTACTTTTTTTTTACACAGACGGTAGGACACCTTGGATGAAAAATCAGCTCGTCGCAAGGTCGCTACCTACACACAGGAAAACACAAACAGAATAAACGCACACACAGACATTTATATCTTGAGTGGGATTCGAATTCACGATCTCAACGTCCTAGTGAGCGAAGACAGTTCAGTTACCGCGCCCTCACTGCGATGGGTCATTATAAATTTACTAGATTCTATGTACTTTCAACATGCTTTCAGTTATCATACGCCAATAGGAAATTCAGACACAATTACTAAGGAATTTTCTTCCATAAAGTTGCCTACAAAAGTTATGAGGTATCTTCGTTCGTAGAGCATATGAACTTTACTTGTTCTTATTTTTGGTACATTCCCAACAAAAGGTTGCAAAATGGCATATTAAGCAAAATGTTAAATATTTTGTATATAAAAAAAAGGTGTTGAGAGTTATTTCTATATAAATTGCCAAGTAAAATCCACAGAATATGTTCTCTTGCTTTAAATTAACTGGAGCTCTAATCGGATATCGAGTGGATCAGAAAATCTTTCACTTTCAACTACTATGGTGATATTGCCAATACACTCCGTCCTTGCAAGCTTGTAGTTGTACACTAACACTGTCCTGTAAGTGCATGTCCCATCAATTATAAATCTGTTGTATCGTGCAGGACCCGCACTGGAAGAACACCTCCCTGAAGAGGCAGGTGACGCAGAAAACATCATCGGAGGCAGGCCCGCTACGCCACAGTCTAACAGTGAATCCAGTGACTCCTACTCCGACGACATCTCTACGGAGACTACGACTGAAGGTACGGCCACAGACAGCGAAGAAGAGAATTCCAGCACCGGTGAGACAGGATCGGACAGATCCTCCAAGGCGGACGAACCGGTGTTTGAATGTTCGAAGGAACAGGAGGCTGCGGTAAGAAAGAACCTCGAAAAGCTTAAACTCGATGAATATGACGGTTATATCTTCGGTGTAAGGAACATAAATTATTAAGGAGGAAAACACGACAAATTGGGTAATAAGGATAAAGGTTACAAAAGAAAGAGAAGATCGTGGAGCGAGAAAAATGGAAATGTAGATGCGTAAACACAAGAAAATGAAGGAAGTGTGACGGAACTACCAGTAGAGAACTCAGGGGCAATGACCTACGGGCGATTCAAACTGCATGAAGCAATAACATCCCCATGGTACGAAGGTGATATGTTGTTGTGGAAAAGTGAGACTGCATTCCACCGTGTTTATGTTCAAAATAGAGTGGCGATAACACAGGGTTACCAGCAGTTTGGAGGAGCAGCGCGTCGATACGAGGAATATGCAGCAACAGCATGTCATGGGTCCGAGGAACTTGGAGCAAGAGCAATATATTGCGCCAACAGCACGCGGATCAAAGCAGCGCGAAACAACATCTCAGAAAGGCGAGAATGGTGTAAAAATAGCATCCGCGGAACACGATCAAACTGGAGAAATAGTATCTCTGGGATGCGAACAGCATGAATACGTATCAACTGGCGAATACGAACGATATGGAGCAGATGACGTTCACACTGATCAAGGAGTGGCGGAATTACAGGGCAAGGAGCTTTCAAGGAAAGGAGGCAATGCAAGGGAAGCTGTCCAAATATGAGGAAATAGTAGGGGAAGAAGAAAGAGCAACAACAAACTATCAGAAATCAAAGGGAAAGATAATCTGGATAAAAAGAAATAAGACGAAAAGAAGGGAAAGTGAAGAAATGAAGAAAATCAACGGTAAAACCACCAGAATATGAAGAATAAAATGATGATAAAGTTGTGATTAATTATATTTCTCCCTCCAGCCCTGCTTTGCCCTCTGTGGACCTACACCCATACCCGATCTATGAGGGGCACTCAAACAAATCAAGAGAGACAAACGCGGAATGTTCTCAGTAATCACGTTTCGGCTCTATCCAATCATCCGAACTTGAAACCATCATTTTCGTTACGCGAACCCCCCCCCCACACGTGACAATATTAAATACTTGGTATAGAAAATTTCTGAGGAAGGAATGTGGAAGAAGTGTGAAGAATCAGAACTGGACAAGAAATAAAAGGATTATATAAAACTCCTGATCTGATATTGGGTATTAAAGCGTTTGGGACATGTAATTAGAAAGGATCAAAAATTTTCGAAAAAAATGTTTCAAAGTAGACGAGGAAGTAGAAGGAACCTGACAAGGTCCAAGTTGAAATGACAAGAAGAGGAGCGAATGATCTGCTTTATATAAAAATGGTGATATGAAGACAAAGGTTAAAAGAATGTGCATTTGGTTTGAATGGAGGTCAGGCTTTTTTAACCAGACATACAAAGCAAAAATTGACCAATATTTAGGTACTCTTCATGACAACAAAATATAAAACAACTTTCGAAGATCACATTTCTAGCAGTCCTTGTGTCCCAGTAAGTTATGTTTTGTTTTCGTATACTGTGATGAAATCCGATTTATTTTCAGGAATTTAAATTTTACGAGCAATTCAAAATTTCTTGGAATTTTGTTGGAAGTTGCATTTAAAAATAATTTCTTACGGTGACACATATATATATATATATGCCTGTATGTTTTTATGCCCAGTCTCACTACGGAAGTTTTGTCATATTATTGTGATCTCTCTCGCATCTGCTTAGTTCGATGAGCGTTATAAAATCAATGTCAGAATGAAATTAAATGATAACTCAAGTTGTTATATAGGTTTAAAATTCTTTGTTATAGACGAAAATATTTACAAAATAAATCATATTTTTATTTTTAAGTCTATCCCAAACCGGTTGCTTTTTATTTTTTAGATTTTGTTTTATACGTTTGCCTCTATTCTGCTTCCTTCACATATTATACAACAGTAATTTCAGGAGAGATTATTCCTCATGTCGATATGTTGATTTCAAAGGCGATGAATTAACCAAATGCGTAACATTATTTCCATCGCATTATTTTTTTCCCCCTGGCACTACAGCCCCAGTGGGCCTAGACCTACCTCCATGAACTCCGTTCACTTCGGTATCGCATTATTAGTCACTATTAATATTCCTTAGCCTCAGTTATTAGGGAGTTGGTACAGCGACGAGCAATGGACTGGACGTACCGGGTTCGATTCCCGGCATTGCACAATTTTCTCTTCTTCATAGCGTTCTGACTTACTCTGGGGTTCGTTCCCAAGGGATAAAACGGCAAGCGTGTGAAGCTGATCACTCAACTCTATCTAGTGTGTGAACAAAATTGGAGCTATCCCTCCACTCCCCCATAAGTCTTCGTGGCATAGTGCTTAACTAACTAGTCACAGGGACAATTTTTACTTTTTTTTTTGTGACTGTTAATGTGTTAATCTACTGCTCCAAACTTCAACACTGATGTTTTCTAACAGAATTGGTAACACACAATTTTGTATTCTAGTTTACTGGTAACAAAGCAATAACAAAAAGAGATAAACACAAAGGGACTGCAAATGTCCAAAAATTAATTTGGGTGAGCTTGTATCAGCGAGAAAATGTAAACACATCAGTATTGGTGATCTATTCATATGTTTCATAATAATCTTTCAGACATTAATAATATACGAGGTTCGAGACATACTGGATCTGCCTGGTAACATCCGCAATTGGTCAGGCTTCGTTACCCCAACTGGACTGCAATTAAACAATCTGGCGATGTTCAGCGAAAACCGTTCCCAGTACCACCGTCTCAGCATGTACGGAGATTCCGACGAACCCCACCACTTGGTATGTATTATCTACCATAGCTCCCGAAACCATACCTCATTTACCATAACAAAAGGCGTTCTCTGGAGTTATCGATTTAGAACATCACTCTTACAGCCAGACAATAATTTTCAGTGAGTATCCCACAAAAATGTACCTGATTTCCAACTGCTTTTGATTTATCTTTATGATGCTTTTGTTAACGCGTGTGTCTCGCCATGTATTTCCTTATTCTTACGGGTCCAACAACAAGGACATCGACGCTCTCCCCCTTATTGTAAACAATCGGGTTACAGCGCTGCGGTAGTGAAACTTTCGCGCCGGCCGAACTTCACCCTTTGCCCCAGGAAGATTCTCGCGCCGGCCGAACTTCACCCTTTGCCCCAGGAAGATTCCTGGTACTCATGTCTGTCAGAGTCTGAGTATACCTCGGGGTCATAGTGCGGCTGGAAGTATTAAGTCATTTTAAAAATTCAATGATCTACTCAGGAATAGAACCCGCGACCTTCCGGCTTGCAGCATAGTGCTTCAACCAACTGCGTTAACACGTGCCCCTCCCCTTAAAATGACAGACAGAAGATGGATCTTAATGATATAGATGCTACTGTTTGGAGGTGTCCAATCAGGTGTTCTGATATTAGCAGTTTTGGATTTCCGGATGCCCCATCAAAATACTGGTGATTAGTTACGTGTCTTAAACGTAAATATGTAGGCTACACAACTGAGAGTGCGCATGCACCAACACCCACACATATACAAAATGGATATCACGTTACTTAGAATTTTCGATGACCACCACCACCACCACCACCACCACCACCACAACAACAACAATAATAATAAAAGCACGTGTACTTGTTAACAAGATCGGCCCATATGCTTAATTTAATCATTCAAAATCTAATGCTTTCAGTGTGATACTGACCCCACTAACAAATCATCCTTCGTCCTCCGTGGACTAAAATATTAGATCAGCCCTGCTTTCGAAAGAAGGCAGAAGAGTATGATAATCTAATGGAATAAACTAATAAATGCATTTAATTCTTTTTTTTTCAGTCGGAATGCGAAAACTGTGGCTTCATTACCCCGGTTTTTGATTAAGGACATCGCAGTTCCTCGAAAAAAAAAAAA
>NW_019724587.1:2041076-2080892 GCF_002891405.2 Cryptotermes secundus | reverse complement strand
CAAAAAAGTCCCCCCCCCCCCGTGTTGCCAGAGCCGACTGACATCCTTAAGATGAACAACAATATATTCAGATTTCAATGACATAATGTGATGCTATTAAAGGGAATTAGAATCAAAAGAAAGTGTTCATTTTTTTATGACTGGTTATGAACCTTCTCGACTTCCCTAGATGGAGGAACTTACTCAATTAATAGATCTGACTTTCCATTCTTCTTATGTGCAACTTCGGTTATTGTTCACGCGTCGTATTTCTTCATTTACACTATGTGTTTATGCCTAACCGGCCATCTTCAGGCGTACAGGTTGTTGTGATTACAGAATCTGCTGCTCACTGTGAAGCTTGTTTGTTTCCCTTGTGTCGTTTTGAATTTGGTGTCCTTGAGCCGCACTTATTTATCTTATGGTTTTCTCTGGTTTTTAGGTTGTGGTTCTTGAGTACTCTTGCTGGGGCGAGAGTGTTTTGTGTTGTAGTCCGCCATCACTCAAGACAGCCACAGCCAACAAACCAAAGAAACCCCAAAAAAAAACACGTTGTTTTTTTCAGACTGGTAATGTTATGTAAAAGGTCTCAATGAGAGTGCAGTAATTCTTAAACTGAGAAGTTAGAAATGATTCACTTGGGCCCGTTTTCAGACTTCACCCTTGGGTTGCGAGTAAGAAGAAATATGGCAACAAGTGTCCAGGCAGTGGTTGCTTCTGTTTCGTGGAAATGAAGGAAGTGGCCCTTATGTCTCACTCATAACTAGCCTTACCCTACATAGTGAATTCGACCGAGTTCACAACGCATTCTGTTGTAAACGGCCAGGTAAATAGACGCGGACATTTGTCAGTGGAAATTTATATATCAAATTGCAGTTAAATTTGTTACATTTTCTACAAGTTTTTTCCTACAGTAAAGTATTTTTAAATAAACTTTTGCACGGAAGATTGATATAGTGGATATTATTATGCTTTTAATACATAATAAGATAAACTAAGTACAGGTTTGTAAACACAATCATATTTTTTTCTTTTAACTATTAAAATTTGCCATTAGTTAGTGAAACTCGGGAATAAGTGGAACAGAAACCGTATACGTGTATCTGTTACAATCTGTTGGGTTAATTCCGTCGCCAAGTAATAAATATATTCCTGTTGGGTGGGTCGTGTCGAGGCTTAGAGAACGCACTGGAGACATGAGAACTTAATTTAAATTTAACTTGAAATCCTGGAAGATAAAAGAAACCTTGGCAGAAGAGTACGTGTGGAAGAGAGGATACTAAAGAGGTCTTAAAAAATGTAACTTAACTTTACATGTGTGGACTGCATTCAGCTGGCTCGAGTTACAGTTCAGGGAAGGGCTCTTGTGAAAATGATCATGAACTTGTGAATTTAGCCTCGCAAGGAGGACCCTACTCCACACTTAGTTTCATCTGCAGCTAGTGGAAATAGATGAATTTATATATTCGCTTAATCTTTAGACCTACTGATTATTAAATGTATTAATTTATTAACTTTGAAAATATTAATCTTTCACCGGTGGTAAAGCGTTCAGGGTGTCAAGCTGACCACTCACATCCAACTATTTCCAAGGCCAAGAAAAGTGGGGTCTATATAGTCATGGAGTAGTGCTTAATTAAGTACAAGGATAATTTTTCTTTTACTGTTATTTTTAGTTTCAATAAAGCAAGCCGACTTCCTTTCATCGTAGTTATTCTTACAACAAAATTTGGAGTTCTATCAGAGATCATTATTGTCAAAGAAAATTATTTGGCAAGATTGCGAAAGTTATATTTTCCTAGCAAGCAGACACTTAGGAGAAAATGCATCTTTGCAAAGCCGTACATTTATCTATGCGCTTCATCGCACAAAATTCTTAATCTTTAGCGCAGTTTTAGAATCTGAACAAATTCTTTAACCCAGTGCTATAAATAAAAAGGTAACTCTGTCCCAGTGCTTAATTAAACACAACTGAATGAATGCACGTGAGAAAGTAGAGATATATAGCTCAACCATTCTTTATCACGGCTCTAGTTGGAGGTGAGTGCTCAGTTTCATGCCCCGGCCGCTTTAATCCGGTGAGAAATTCCTCGGTACCCACTGAATAGGAGGTTGGGTGGGCCCTACAGCCGGTCTCAACTCAGTGGAGGAGAGAAAAATATTTGCTCCTGACAGACATCGAACCCCTTCAGTTCAGCCCGTAGTCTCTTCTTAAACCGACTGAAGTACTATAACGATGCTTCCGGTGAGATAGAAAAGATTGGTTGTCTTCACGCTGACTGATTGTTGTCATTATTGTTGTATCCAACAGTACTGGCGACAGTGAGCAGGATCTCAGACGAAAACACTGTACCATTCTTGAAGCATTAAGTAACCAAGAGCTGAAAATTTCCACTACCCTACAAGTCAGCTACAGGAATTTGAAGTCACTGGACGTGGTACAAAGTTCTGTAGGCCTATCTCGACAGGGTGCATCCTTTCATAGGCTCTGTTTGCAGATGAGTCAAATATAAGTGAAAGGATTGTGATTGAGATACAAAGAGAAAGGGAGGACTTTGGCATAAAGAAAAACAATCTTTGCATATGGGATGTGTCATATTACTATGAGTCATTGGACTGATTTCCGGTCCCATCACATCAGAAACACTAGAGGCCAAGAGAAAACTTGCCTATGTCAACACACTGTATGTTAGATGGTGATGGTTTCTTGTGGTTGCTCTATTTGCTACTTGCCTTAACGCTCTGCGGCCCTGCCGTGTGTTTACAGATTGCCAGAATAAACTCCGAACAGTATTAACCGGCAGGCATTTGCAATGGCGATCCTGTGTGACGTCTAGGGAGAAAAGGAATTCAAATAGTATTTAGACTTCAAAGCATTAATTGGCCAATTATAAGGTTCTCTTTGCCTTAAATTATCCTTTGCGACTCTGACAGTAAATTAGATGGTCAAGAAATTTCTTGGTTTTTATGAAAATGTAATTTTCACTATAAAGTTCACAACAGCGTCCCACTGGTTCCTATCCTAAGCCATTTTAATACTCATCTTCCAATGACCTGATCNTGAAACTCGGGAATAAGTGGAACAGAAACCGTATACGTGTATCTGTTACAATCTGTTGGGTTAATTCCGTCGCCAAGTAATAAATATATTCCTGTTGGGTGGGTCGTGTCGAGGCTTAGAGAACGCACTGGAGACATGAGAACTTAATTTAAATTTAACTTGAAATCCTGGAAGATAAAAAAAACCTTGGCAGAAGAGTACGTGTGGAAGAGAGGATACTAAAGAGGTCTTAAAAAATGTAACTTAACTTTACATGTGTGGACTGCATTCAGCTGGCTCGAGTTACAGTTCAGGGAAGGGCTCTTGTGAAAATGATCATGAACTTGTGAATTTAGCCTCGCAAGGAGGACCCTACTCCACACTTAGTTTCATCTGCAGCTAGTGGAAATAGATGAATTTATATATTCGCTTAATCTTTAGACCTACTGATTATTAAATGTATTAATTTATTAACTTTGAAAATATTAATCTTTCACCGGTGGTAAAGCGTTCAGGGTGTCAAGCTGACCACTCACATCCAACTATTTCCAAGGCCAAGAAAAGTGGGGTCTATATAGTCATGGAGTAGTGCTTAATTAAGTACAAGGATAATTTTTCTTTTACTGTTATTTTTAGTTTCAATAAAGCAAGCCGACTTCCTTTCATCGTAGTTATTCTTACAACAAAATTTGGAGTTCTATCAGAGATCATTATTGTCAAAGAAAATTATTTGGCAAGATTGCGAAAGTTATATTTTCCTAGCAAGCAGACACTTAGGAGAAAATGCATCTTTGCAAAGCCGTACATTTATCTATGCGCTTCATCGCACAAAATTCTTAATCTTTAGCGCAGTTTTAGAATCTGAACAAATTCTTTAACCCAGTGCTATAAATAAAAAGGTAACTCTGTCCCAGTGCTTAATTAAACACAACTGAATGAATGCACGTGAGAAAGTAGAGATATATAGCTCCACCATTCTTTATCTCGGCTCTAGTTGGAGGTGAGTGCTCAGTTTCATGCCCCGGCCGCTTTAATCCGGTGAGAAATTCCTCGGTACCCACTGAATAGGAGGTTGGGTGGGCCCTACAGCCGGTCTCAACTCAGTGGAGGAGAGAAAAATATTTGCTCCTGACAGACATCGAACCCCTTCAGTTCAGCCCGTAGTCTCTTCTTAAACCGACTGAAGTACTATAACGATGCTTCCGGTGAGATAGAAAAGATTGGTTGTCTTCACGCTGACTGATTGTTGTCATTATTGTTGTATCCAACAGTACTGGCGACAGTGAGCAGGATCTCAGACGAAAACACTGTACCATTCTTGAAGCATTAAGTAACCAAGAGCTGAAAATTTCCACTACCCCACAAGTCAGCTACAGGAATTTGAAGTCACTGGACGTGGTACAAAGTTCTGTAGGCCTATCTCGACAGGGTGCATCCTTTCATAGGCTCTGTTTGCAGATGAGTCAAATATAAGTGAAAGGATTGTGATTGAGATACAAAGAGAAAGGGAGGACTTTGGCATAAAGAAAAACAATCTTTGCATATGGGATGTGTCATATTACTATGAGTCATTGGACTGATTTCCGGTCCCATCACATCAGAAACACTAGAGGCCAAGAGAAAACTTGCCTATGTCAACACACTCTATGTTAGATGGTGATGGTTTCTTGTGGTTGCTCTATTTGCTACTTGCCTTAACGCTCTGCGGCCCTGCCGTGTGTTTACAGATTGCCAGAATAAACTCCGAACAGTATTAACCGGCAGGCATTTGCAATGGCGATCCTGTGTGACGTCTAGGGAGAAAAGGAATTCAAATAGTATTTAGACTTCAAAGCATTAATTGGCCAATTATAAGGTTCTCTTTGCCTTAAATTATCCTTTGCGACTCTGATAGTAAATTAGATGGCCAAGAAATTTCTTGGTTTTTATGAAAATGTAATTTTCACTATAAAGTTCACAACAGCGTCCCACTGGTTCCTATCCTAAGCCATTTTAATACTCATCTTCCAATGACCTGATCCTTTCAGATTTTTGCAGGTAAGATTTCATAATATTTTATTCTCTGGCGTTTGTAAATTTTCAAATAAAGGCACGGAAGTTCTTTCTTTGTTTTTAAGAACTCTAATTAGGTTTGTCAGACATAAACCATGCGTAGGCAAGTTGAGTTGAAGCTAGACAGGAATTTATGCGTCTTTCACAACGAAACATTAAAACTAAAATTTGAGTAAATCTCAAACCCTGTTGTCTGGATCTAGGCTGTCTTAATACGTATGAGTTTTGCAGTTCTACAATAATTTAGAATCACAGTACCCTTGCAGTTATGTATCTGATCTACAGATGAGGTTTCCGGAGGGACTTGTTAAATACCCTGTAAATTGTTTATCGGATCGTAGAGTACGAGGAACGCAGTCTAAATTAGACGCCAATCAGGAGACTGTTCTAGAAGTAAATACAGGTAAAACAAATAATAGTGCAATGTTCATGCACTCACCAGGATAAGTGTAAAGGTCATACAACATGAACGCAGTTCTTAGTTAATGAATCCTAAGGGAATGGGACGTAGTTCAAGTATTTAGAAACAACAACAAAGGCAATGATAGCAGATTAAATTTAGGAATTGTTTGCTACCACTCATTTCGGGATCCAAATTGGTTTTCCCGTCTGCAACCTAGAGATAAATAATATCATTTTAAGCCCTGCCTCTTCTTTGGACACGTACAAAATTGTGGTGTCATATTAAGGGAAGGGCATTGTTTGAGGGTGCTTGAGAAGCGTATGTTGGTTAGAATAAATGTATCTCAGTGGAGGGCTTATATATATAAATACACACGTATACGTGTATATGTATATACGTATATATCAGTTCAGCTACTTCAGCAACTAGTGAGGGTCAGTTTGCAAACACATATGTAGTAAATAAAACATGAAAGACAATTATCATTTATATTTATTTATAAAATGTTACATAATTATCACATAAAATCACGGTATTGAAAGTTGCTTTTTATAAAAAATGCGAAGTAAAATCCACACAATATATTCTCTCGTCTTAAATTAACTGGAGCTCCAATCGGATATCGAATGAATCAGAAAATCTTTCACTTTCAACTACTATGGTGGTATTGCTAATACACTTCGTCCTTGCAAGCTTGTAGTTGTACCCAAACACTGTCCTGTTAGTGAATGTGCCATAGATTATAAATCTGTTGTATCGTGCAGAACACGCACTGGAAGAACACCTCCCTGAAGAGGCAGGTGACGTAGATACAACCGGAGGCATGTCAGCTACCTTACAGTCAAACAGCGAGTTGAGTGGCTTCGTCTCCCACGACATCTCCACGGATACTCCGGCTGAAGTTGCGGCCAGAGACAGCGAAGAAGAGATTCCAAGCACCGGTGAGACAGGATCTGACAGATCCTGCAAAGCGGACGAACCGGTGCTGGAAGGTTCGGAGGAACAGGAGGCTGCAGTAAGAAAGAACCCCGAAAAGCTTAAACTAGATGAATATGATGGTTATATCTTCGGTATAAGGAACATAAATAATTAAGGAGGAAAACACGACAAATTAGGTAATAAGGATAAAGGTTACAAAAGAAAGAGAAGATCGTGGAGCGAGAAAAATGGAAATGTAGATGCGTAAACACAAGAAAATGAAGGAAGTGTGACGGAACTACCAGTAGAGAACTCAGGGGCAACGACCTACGGGCGTTTCGAACTGCATGAAGGAATAACATCCCCATGGTACGAAGGTAATATGTTGTCGGCAACTGAAGGATGTGAGTGGAAAAGTGAGACGGCATTCCACCGTGTTTAAGTTAAAAATAGAGTGGCGATAACACAGGGTTACAAGCAGTTTGGAGCAACAGCGTGTGTTAGGGATATGAGGAGTATGCACCAACGCAAACCTGGAAGACGAGCAATATATTGCGCGAAGCAACATCTCAGAAAAGCGAGAATTATGTAAAAACAGTAACCACAGAGCAATCTGGCGATGTTCAGCGAAAACCGTTCCCAGTACCACCGTCTCAGCATATACGGAGATTCCGACGAACCCCACCACTTGGTATGTATTATCTACCATAGCTCCCGAAACCATACCTCATTTACCTTAACAGAAGGCGTTCTCTGGAGTTATCGATTTAGAACATCACTGTTACAGCCAGACAATAATTTTCAGTGAGTATCCCACAAAAATGTACCTGATTTCCAACTGCTTTTGATTTATCTTTATGATGCTTTTGTTAACGCGTGTGTCTCGCCATGTATTTCCTTATTCTTACGGGTCCAACAACAAGGACATCGACGCTCTCCCCCTTATTGTAAACAATCGGCTTACAGCGCTGCGGAAGTGAAACTCTCGCGCCGGCCGAACTTCACCCTTTGCCCCAGGAACATTCCTGTTACTCATGTCTGTCAGAGTCTGAGTAGACCTCGGAGTCATAGTGCGGCTGGAAGTATTAGGTCATTTTAAAAATTCAATGATCTACTCCGGAATAGAACCCGCGACCTTCTGGCTTGTAGCATAGTGCTTCAACCAACTGCGTTAACACGTGCCCCCCTTTTAAAATTACAGGCAGAAAATGGATCTTAATGATATAAATGCTGGTGCTCGGAGGTGTCCAATCAGGTGTTCTGATATTAGCAGTTTTGGATTTCCGGATGCCCCATCAAAATACTGGTGATTAGTTACGTGTCTTAAATGTAAATATGTAGGCTACACAACTGAGAGTGCGCATGCACCAACACACATACACATACAAACAAAATGGATATCATGTTAATTAGAATTTCCGATGGATATAACCTTAATTATGATGATGATGATGATGATGATAATAACAATAGCAGGTGTACTTGTTAATGAGATCTGTCCATATTCTTGATTTAATGATTTAAAATCTAATGTTTTCAGTGTCAAATGTTCGTAACTTCCGTTCTAAAATCATTGGAAAGGGAGAGACAAGAGCATGACGTCAGATTGAAGAACAGTTACGTGACATCCTTCTCAAGATAAAAAAAATAAATTCGCAGAAGACAGGTGACTTTGGGTATTGTGTATGCATTATTTGGAAGAAATTACATAAGCTTCGCGCTTCGGCTGTCTTTACTTTCGGGAACATACTGACAACTGACCAGAAGGCAGAGAGCTTCCCAGAATCATACCGACCTTACTGACAAACATAATTTATTAGCTTTGTTGCTAAGTTATCACCCTTCGTCCTCCGTGAACTAAAATGTTAGACCAACTCTGCTTTCAAAAGAAGGCAGAACTGTATGATAATCTCATGGAATAAACTAATAAATGCATTTAATTCTTTTTTTTTCAGTCGGAATGCGAAAACTGTGGCTTCATTACCCCGGTGTTTGATTAAGGACATCGCAGTTCCTCGAAAAAAAAAAAAGACAACATTTATCCTGTCCCGCTACAGAAACTTTTGTGATGGTAGACCATATAATAACCATCATCACAAAAATTTTAGTTACACAGAAAATAATTTTGAACAGATTTTTTTAATATGGCCTTAGCCAGATTTTATGTATTTTTATACTAATTTTACTAACTTACTCTATAACTCCGTCCCTTATTTCTGCTGTACAATTGAGCAGTGGTCAGGACTGATTTACATGACATTCATTAGAAAAAATATGTAAGGCGAAACTCGCATTACACTGTTTTAACTGACATACTACCGACTAGTAGTAGTAAATATGCTTATATTGTATGTGCATATTGGAAGAAAGAGCACACAGAAATGTGCCCATATTTATGGATTTTAAAATGTTAACATTTAAACGAAAACCACAATTGTAGTACCCGAGCTACCATGTGTGCTCTCTCAACATGTTTCATTTAGCAAGAACATTAATTTTAAGGATGTCAGTTGGTACTTCTGATAACAAGGGAAAACATTCCGTATCGTTACTCTGCTTGAATTTAGTAAGGCATCATAAAATTGTAAATTTATGCGTAAGTATTTAAAAGATACTACTTCCTTAAAAGAATTCAGTTAGGCGGAGTTTATATGCACTGTGGAATAAATTGCCACTTTACGATATCTTCGCGACATACCAATACGACTAGTCCATATCGAAATGGAATACTTTATGAACTTTCATTGCTTCCTTAAAGAGAGAAACTTACTCAACTTTAACTGTGTTAGTGGTATTATGTAAATATCCCCATAAAATCAATAGGCAAGTAAGAACATTTTATAAATTAATTAATTTTGATATGATTGTCAACGTTACTTTTAAGGACCTCACAAGCACTCCTGCTTCTCGTGATCTCCGCGAAGATGAAATATTCTATAAATAATACGAAATAAATATAAATGCCCGCAGTTGTAGGCCTATACAATGAAGACAACTACACTAATATCGGAACGAAAGCAAATGCATCTGTTAGAGTGATATGTGAGGTTACCTTACCTTGGATATGGTATTGAACCTCGGACATTCCACGTCTCACTCCAAACTCGCTACAGATACTGACAACTCTGACCTAGCTTCTGACTATCCCTTCGTGAGATTGGGCACGGATTCGTTGGCTTGTTGAGAGGGAGGGAATTTGACTAAAATCCTACCAACAGGTTTAAAATTATGGGATTCAAGCAATTGTGTTCCGTCTCTCTAACTTTGCGTTTTGCTTTTATGCCCTCTATGTGCAACTTCGGTAACTATTCACTCGTCGTCTTTCTTCACGGACACTCCATATTTCCCCATAACCGGTCATGTTCAGGAGTACAGTTTGTTGTGATTACGGAATCTGCTACTCATTGTAAAGTTTCTTTGGTTCTTTGTGTGGTAGCCTCGGATTACCTCTGGTTATGTGGGTTAACAATCTGTTTTAATTTTGTGACCTTGAGTTGTACGTGTTTTTGGTTTGTTGACTGTGGCTGTCTTGAGTGATGGCGGATTACAACACAAAACACTCTCGCCCCAACAAGAGCACTCAAGAACCACAATCAGCAAACCACAGGAAACCATAAGTTAAATAAGTGCAGCTCAAGGACATCAAAATCTAAAACAGTTGGTTAACCCATTTAACCAGAANTGTAGCGGGTTGATAGTGAGGCGTGTAATGTCCGAGGTTCAGTACAACATCCAAGGTAAGGCAACCTCATATTTTGCTGTAACATGTGCAATTGCTTCCATTCCGATATTAGTCTGGTTGTTTTCTTTGTATAGGCATGCATTTCGTATTAGTTATAGAATAATTCATCTTCGCGGAGATCACGAGACGCAGGAGTGCTTGTGAGGTCCTTAAAAAATAAAATCATGCCAAATTTAATTAATCTATTAAATGTTTTTACTAACCTATTGATTTAGGCTCCGCCACAGATCAAGCGGTTATTCGGCGGCTTCTGACCTCAGCGGCCGGGGTTCGATCCCGGGTCAGGTCAACCTGGATTTGTGGTGAACAAAGTGGCACTGGGGCAGGTTTTCTACGAGTACTTCGGTTTCCCTTGCCAATCTTCATTCCACCAAATTCTCCCTCATCATGACCACACGGAGCAGGTACAATAGGCCATTCAGTGGCCGCCGTGCCGAGTGGACCCAGCTGCACTCCATCCCCCACTAAGCGAATTAAAAAAAAATTAAACCTATTGTTTTTATTGTAATAATTTCATAGTACCACTAACACAGTTAAGAGTTGAGTAAGTTTTTATCTTTAAGGAAGCCGAGAAAGTTCATAAAGTATTCCATTTCGATGTGGACTAGTCGTATTGGTATGTCGCGTAGGTTATCATAAAGTGGCAATTTATTCCGGAGTGCTTAAAAACTCCGCCTAACTGAATTCTTTTAACGAAGTAGTAACTTTTAAATACTTATGCATAATATTAGAGTTAATTTTACAGACCACACAACACGTTTTTATTTACTGTCACACTACATGTTTCGACCTCAAGAGGTCATCCTCAGATGTACGAACACAGTTGCACAATCACACGCAATCACATTCGTTTTTCCACTTATTTTGACCCTGTATCCTGTTCAGGTCCACACTCAATAATATGTGTCAAGTTCTTCTTATAAAATATAAGTTAAAAATACAAATGTTAAAAGTTAAAATTTAAAATTTAGTTCACTGTAACTAGTTATATTATTACCACTTGGTTAAAAAGTTCATGAATTAAACTTCAACTCATCACATTGACTGCACTTTCACTTTTGAAGGTCTTGTTCTTCCGCGTCCTCTGATGTTGGATCTATTATGTTCCTTGTCATGATGGCATCATGACAAGGAACGTAATCTTGAGGTCGAAATATGTAGTGTGACAGTAAATAAAAACGTGTTGTGTGGTCGGTAAAATTAACTCTAATATTGATTAAATACACAACAGGATGCAAGAAACAATTAAATTTATACTTGTGCATAAATTTACAATTTTATGATGCCTTACTAAATTCAAGCAGAGTAACGATACGGAATGTTTTCCCTTGTTATCAGAAGTACCAACTGACATCCTTAAAATTAATGTTCTTGCTAAATGAAACATGTCAAGAGAGCACACATGGTAGCTCGGGTATTACAATTGTGGTTTTCGTTAAACCTGTTAACATTTTAAAATCCACAAATTTGGGCACATTTCTGAGTGCTCTTTCTTCCAATTAATTAACTGCTTATTTCAAATTTTGGTAATTTTATATAGGATAAAAATATATTAAATCCATGCAAATCTTCCGTACTTGCATTGTTATCTGCTTATTGTCCAGGGTCATCTTTCTTACACGTGTCATTTTCTCACTGAATAAATACTCACTGACCGACTATTTTCTTCTATATTCCTATTCGCATTTTATTCGCCGAACGTTTACTAATAGGAAAAATAGCCCTCATTAATTGCATATTTATTATCCGGAATATTAGACTGATATATTTTGTGCAGTTATGAAACAGCCTCTTTTTGTAGGAAAAAGCAAAAATGTAATAAGTAGGTGAAGGTACAGTTATCCCTGTGCTTAACTAATTAAGCACTACACTGTGAATACGTATGGGGAGAGGATGTATAGATCCATGTTTTCTTGACCTCGGCACTAGTTTTAAGTGGGTGGTCAGATTCACACCCCGGCCGCTTTACCCCCTGGGAAAAGCTGCCAGTACCCATCGGTTAGGACGACGAGTGGGGCTCCAGAGCATGTCTGGATGACGTGGAGAATTGGACATTCTTGACCTTACAGGAACTCAAACTAAATCAAATTGCTATGTAAGGTGTTCAGATCTAAAGATGTTAATTAACTTCAGATTTAAGCAATGTATACAAAGGAGAAACTTAATCATTAATTTCATTTCTTTTTAATACAGTTAAAGTGGGTGGTTTGGAATATACTGAGATGAAACAGACATGTGGAAACACGAAGGGTATACTGAATTTCATGTGTAAACCTACTGGAAGACTTCTACTTCGAAGACCGAGAAGCAAATGAGAACAAAATAAGGAAGTGTATCTGAGAGATACAGATTGGTAGTACAGAAATGTGCATCAGGTCACCCCTGATGGTGGGCGCTTTGCATTAACGCTGATGGACCTGTGGGTTCTTTCACCAGACATACAAAATTGTAACTTTTATTGAAGAAAGCAATCTTCTGGGATGTGGCGCTGTGTAGATATTGTGTTAACCGAAGTTTCGGAGGAACGTCGTTTAACACAATATCTACACGGCGCCACATCCCAGAAGACTGCTTTCTTCATGGTTACCGACGTGCAAATTTCAAATCTTACAAATGTAACTTATACATTATAATTATAATTATACAATTAATAGCCTCATTGTGTCAGTTAAAGATATGAGAGTGTTACTGTGTATTATATGTAGACTTATATCGTATTCACCATACGTCATTACAAATTTACCTATCGTATATTATGTTCCATTACTCTCGCGGTAGTAGTACTATATGGATGCACAGAGTAACTCAGTAACTGATGTTGCATATTTGCTTATCTCGAAGTTATTGCCCAGTAACGGGTCTACAGAGCACAATATCAACTTCAAGATTCGTTGATTAGGATCTATGGCCTCTTGAGATTCTGAAGCGGAAAACTTTCATACTGGAGTGGCTGCCGGAAAGGTGTCCATGGTAAAGTCTCTACCTAAAGAGGATAACACTGGGACAGAGAGTAAAAATAACTTATGCCTATAAACAGGACGCAATTCTAAATCAGGTTTCACATTAGATATATATCCTACTAGCCACTGTGATGGTGAAGCTAAAGTTGTCCCTGTGCTTAATAAATAAAGCATCACGCCATAAAGAGACATGTGGGAGTGGAGGCATAGCTCCACCAATCTCGAACTCTGAATTAGATGGAGGTGAGTAGTTAGCTTCACTTCCCAGTCACTTTGTTCCTGGAGGAATCGCTCCCGGTACTCATTGGATTGGAGGCTTGGTGGCCCCCAGAGTCTATCATGACGCAGTAAAGAAAATAAATAACTTGTCCCCTCCGGGAATCAAACCTCAGCCGCCCAGCCCGTCGCTATACCGACTCCGCTGCCACTGTGATGGCTATTATTATTATTATTAATGCTATCATTACACGCACCAGCAGTATTAAGGATCTGGGTGTTTTCTTTGATTCAAAGTTACATTTTCACACACATATATTAATTGTATATTTTCTGAATGCATAAAGCTTTTAGGCCTTATTCGCTCCATTACCTACAGGTTTTCAACCCTGGAGAGTCTGTATACACTATATTTTACTTTAGTCACGTCCAGGTTGGAATATGCCTCAGTAGTTTGGAACTCCATCACCTCGACTGATGCCAATAAGCTTGAGCGCATCCAGCAGAAGTTTGCGTCCGTCTGTTTATATCGTTTCTTCCCTCACATTTCATATAATTATACTGATGCTTTAGAGAAATTAAGTCTACAATCTTTACATAAACGGAGACATCACCTTGATGCACTTTTTCTTGTTCAGGTCTTTTGTGGTCTTAAATCCTGCGCCTTCGTGTTCCTCCCAACAACCTTAGGGACTTCTCATTGTTTTGTGTTTGTCCATCTAATAAACACTGTCCTTCTGCTCGGTGCGCCTATGCTGCCAACGCGGTGGGTAAAGATTTCGACATATTTGCAATCGGAAAAGTTTCTGTCAATCATATTTCGCATATAAATGAACAAAAAGTTGGAATCAATTAATATATTTATACAATGATCCATTAAAACTTAAATTGTTTTATATTTTATTGCTGCCATGTCTATTCCAATCAAATTGAAATTGTATATATTTTAATTTTCTCATTTCTCAGTGATAGGTTTGATTTATGTTGATAGAGTTATTATTATAATTATTAATTGAGTTATTATTATTATTATCATTATTATTAATATTATTATCATTATTTTCATTAATTTCGTTATTATTATTATTGTATGCTGCTCTATTTGAAACTCAAATTCTCACATTGTAACTTTGTGTATATTTGCTTCTGTATCTTATTCATGTTAACTGTGTAATTAATATAGACTATCATTTTTGTATTTTGTTTTTTAATTATTTTTGTGTATTTCTCTCTTCGTGCTAGCTTTGTAATTGGCCTCTGTGCTATTAAGTTTGCACGTAAATAAACATGAATTGAATTGAATTATTATTCTCCATTCGTTAACATTATTACTATAATTATTTCCTCGACTGTCTATAGAATATATTTGTATGATTTAAAATTCAAAAAGCTTAGAACGCAAAGTGAATGGCACAGAAAAAAAACGAACATTTGCTTTGTTTCTTGCTATTCTCTATAAGTTGGTTATTAACAGACACGCTAAGTATTGAGATTATACAGCGTCGGTGACAGGTAGGCTAATGCATTATGTTCACTGAGGATTGGCAGATGAAACAGAGGCACTCGGATAAAACCTGCCTCACTGCCAAATTGTCTACTACATATCCAACAAGACTTGAATTAAAATCGAACTCAGGCCACATCTGCGGGAAGCTGGCGACTACGGCCTCGGCTGGAATTTTCGTCGTTTCCAGATGGATAACGTCTATGTCAAAAATGCGCCAGGAAATTGTCTAACCCTTTTACATGGCCGCGCGATAGCTCAAGCGGTTAGTTGCTGGCTTTCCACAGCGGCGGCCCGGGTTCGATCCCGGGTCTGGTCAAGTGGGATTTGTGGTGGACAAAGTGGTTCTGGGGAAGGTTTTCTCCGAGTACTTCGGCTTCCCCTGCAAATCTCATTTCTACCAATTGCTCCACAATCACCCTCACCTGTAATCTGGGACTGGTACAATAGGCCAGAAGTGGCCGCGGCATAAGGGACTTAGTCCCACCCCCACTAGCAATAAAAAATCCTTTTACATACTGCAGTAACGAAGTAAGAAGGGTGCTGGAGTACGACAGGGAAACACATTGCACTGGCGCCGAAGACGTTTAGATTCACTACTGAGTGATTAACTACAGCAAATGGTTGAAAACAACGGATTCTNCGAAAAAGCTGGGGGGGGGGGAGTGCAGTGTTGGAGCAGTTATCGCATTGGCTTAAACCGGCGCCCTCTAGTGCAGCTTATCTGCAGCTGGTTGTGATGGAGCTCTCCAGGAAATGAAGAAACTTGCACTAAGGTCGTCACATCCAACGATGTAACGGCTTTTCTCAGACCTTGGTCACTATGCAATTTCCTCGGACCGCATCCTGTCAGTAATAGCGTCTTACAGATCTAAATCACTGCTTCTGTGCCCTATACTCCTCCATCGGCAGCTCTCGTCTTGTACTGCCGCATTCCTTAATACACTGGAATCTGTGAAGCTGGTCATTTCTGACAGCTGGCAACATTTTTACGAATGCCAAAAATCACCCAAATTTACTCAAGATCAGCCCCCTTTAATTGGAGCCAGGATATCATAGCGTAGTCGGTATAGCGACAGGCTACGGGATGGACGACCGAGGTGTCAGAGTTCAATTCCCGGTAGTGGAAAGCATTTTCTCTTCTGCTAGTAGTCCAGACCGGTTCTGGGGCCCACCCAGCCTCCTCTCCAATGAGTACCGAGGGTTTTTTCCTCTGGAGGTAAAACAGAGCTGACCACTCACCTCTAACTGGTGCTGAGGTCAAGAAAACACGGGTCTATACATCCATTACCCCATATGCCTTCATGACGTAGTGTTTCATCGGTTAAACACAGGGACAACTTTATCTTTCACCTCTCTAGTTCCATATTCTTACATTTCATACTATGGTTCTTCTGACCAGATTTTAAGTTTTCTACGCAGCCCACACAGAAAAGAAATTCTTTGTACCATAATGTACAAAGAAAAACCTCTCCATTGCACAGTACCAATCTGTCTCTTGCTGGTACAATCAACCCAAAATATTTCTGAACCTGAGATATGGCACAGAAGAAGAAGAAGGATGGAATTGGCAGAGGGTGTACAAGAAAGAATTGTGCTTTTTTCCGCTTGCGCTATCACTTAGTGGTCTTCCCTTCCCTCGGAGATTTTGGTTACATCTGTAAGCATAAAAAAAAGTAAAGGTATTCCTGTAACAGGCCTTGGAGGCTCATAGGGTTGAGAGATGTTGAGGTTCCCACATTTTCTAGACAATCGGCTCATACATGGTAGCATCTGTACACTGCTTATAACTAACACAAAACTAAGACAACATATAATAATAAAAAAAATACATCACGCGATAAAATTTGTAAATTTTAACTTTTGTATCTGATCATTCATAGCAAGTACTTGAAGAATGACACATGTCCCATATTCTAAGTAGAATGGAAGATTCCTTATTGACACGAAAACTCTCAAATGGGAGTGTTTCCTGTTTTTGCCACTTTCCTCATGACACACTGTTTAGGAGAAATAACAAGCTTTTATGGATACTCTGTATCTAATTTCCGAAACCAAGAAATCTTTATCTCTCCAGAGCTTGTTTTCCCAAAACAGACCTTTATTAATTTTACTATGACGGGCGTTTTGGAGAAAAGTCTGGTCGTAATGAAAAATCTACAGTAAAATTTGAAAAAAAAAAAAAAAAAGTCTGGTACGAAGTTCTCACGAATAAAATTCTCGCCTGTGATGTGATGTCTTTTCGTCTGGAAGAAGCTCACCGATGTTTCGGAGTAAATGATTGCTTCCACCTTCAACAGAAGTAAGTGGTAATACCTTGTAATATGATGCGATAAAACCACATTCCACGAACTTAATGACTCTACACGTAGTACCGTGGATGGACTGGAAGGAATACTGTCTCCCTTAAACTCTAATGACCGTTTTCTCTAATATATACTTTTGATATCCCTTTTTGCATCTTTCAACATGCTGTGAAAAAAAAAATTGCTTAGAGCGGAAATCTTATATAGCGTTACATTCTTTATTATAAGGAAACAATGTTATAAAATTTATGTGACTCGAATTTTAGTCCAGACCTTGCAGACAATGTTAACACTACAACTTTCGCTCTGAAGTGAACTTATATAAAAGCTGCTTAAAGGAGAATGAAATTCTATAATAGCCATGAGACTTCTTTACATAAAATGTCGTTACTCTGCAATTAGTAGTTTAGGAACAATGCCGAATCTCCCACGTGGGCAATACTAAACACATTCTTAAAAAATATCAACAGTATTAAATTCGACAGACCAGACATTTACGTTTGTGTAGATGATTATACATATGTTTCATAACTGTATCGTATTTCGAGTCCCTGCATTAGTTTTTGAACGAGACAAAGACTCGCGCAATCGATTCGTTCTTCCAGAAATCTGGGCAAGTAGCATTCTGACGGAATGCCAACAATTTAACATACTTTTCCAGAAAATATAGAGTCCTATTATTTTTCATTAAAACCCTCTACAGGTGTCCTGAATTTGATTCAGAGGTTTGATGAAAATCAGTTCTTACTGGGAATAACAGGAGCAGGGGTAACCCAGTCGGTATAGCGACTGGCTGCGGCTGGACAACTGAGGGGTCGGAATTCGAGTTCCGGTAGGTTCAAGAATTTTGTCTTCTCTAAATGGCCCAGATCGCCTCTGGGGTCCACCCACCCTCGTATCCAAAGGGTACAGGGGCCTCTTTCGCCAGGGGCAAAGCGGCAGGGACGTGAAGCTGGCCACTCACTTCCAGTTAGTGCCGAGGTCAAGAAAATGTGGATCTATACATCCACTCTCTACAGGCCTTAATGGCTTAGTGCTTAATTCGTTGAGCACAGACACAACTTTACCTTTTTACCTTACTGTGAATATTGCAACTACGTACTCCAATTGTTTCGAAGGAACTTTTATAAGTATATCAACAAGCAGTGTAAATGGCAGGATATCGAAAACTGTGGTATTCTGGTTTGTGACACTGTAATATTGTATATGGATATGGATGTTTCGGATGAAGTTGCTGCTACTATCTTCAGGGTATAAATAGATTTGGGTCTCCTTGTTTATGACACAGTATAAAATTGTAGGTGAATATGAACGTTTCGAATGATGTTTCCGCTTCCATCTTCATGGTCTAAAGTAGCTGTTTGAAGGCCTCATTTCTCTTCGAAATAGTGGTATTCACCTAAAACAAGGCATGATAACAAAACAAACAACACCAGAGTCTGAATAATAATGACGTTGTAAAATTAATCACTTATTTCTTCTTTTGCTTGTCATCTATGTTTGTAGACACATGGACTAAGTTTGACTACAGAAACTTTGTTTTGTAACTACAATATTCATAGTGTAATGCATTAGTATGTAGGATTCAAGTTCCTCACTTCGGTGACGCTGAAGATACCACCACTTGGATATGATCCCGTATGACCTGCTATTTTATGGCTATTTCTGGAGGACTGCCCTGAAGAAGAAGCTACCACTTTATTCCGAAATATCTATAAAATTCTATCATACACGTACTACACAGTGTCACATTTCAGGCAACAGTATTCTTGATATGTTAGAAGTGTAAAATGGAAACTCGTAGACTCCTCAGGTTGATAAAGGAAATTGTCTTTTGCGAAGTTTGTACCTAGCGGAATCTAATGTATATGAAGGTAATAAACAGACAAAAATAATATTTGGGCTTCTGAGTGCGTGAATGAAATTTGTGAATTTGCTAAATGGAAATATTAATTTCACTTTATTATTCCATATTTCCAGTTAAAATTCGAATTTAATTCCATTAATCTTATATCAAAGCAATTGCGATTAAATATATCCTTCAAAGTCCAAAAATTTACCAAAAAATACCCCCAAAATGAAAAATGACCTTAAACCTAAAAATGTCAAAAAAAAAATGACAAAAATTACCTATAAAATTTCATTTCTGTAACCAGCAGCTCATATCAGAGATTTATATATTTAAGAGCATCGTGTAGGATACATGGAGAAAAAGATGACATGTCATCAAAATCCGGGCCCTGCTTATAACGATTCGTGACCATCAGAACCTATTCTTATTGCCACGTTCTAAAATCACGGTCTGCGAACTTCTCTAATCGGGGAAAGATCGTGCCTCCTCTAATCAGCTCTTTGAGCGATTGAAATTTATTCCTGCAGGCCATGCGCTGAAACATCAAACCATCAAGTTCCTTGAAGAAAACTTAAATCTGAATTCAGGCAAGAGAGAAAAAATAATTTGCTCCATTCCCTTGATCGAATGAACCACTCCAGCAATCGTCTTTATTCTGAATAAAGGCGCCCCTATTGCTGGATTCATTTAGAACACGGCACTGCGGCACTTAAAATTGATTGGACATGGGTTTAACCTATTGTCCCCATAATTTCGTTCAGATTCCATGACGGGAGAGGGGGTCTGGGGAGGGAGTGAATGGGTCAAAGAGAAGGAGAAAGAAGTACACATCATAAGCACATAAAATTATCGTAGATCTGAATAACAGTCTGAATCAATCCTTTCAGTAAATTCAATACGACTTTTCTTCTGCCATTAAGCACCAGCTGTCTCTCCCCATTAGATCGTCCTGTGTCCAGTAGGTTTCCACTTTGGACTTTCAACTAAATGCGATCCCAATTTCCAGAGCGCCGAGTGGCAGGAAGTAGGGGGGGGGGTTGTCATCTATAGTTCCACCGACACGAGTACCATGGTGATCTTGATCAACATCATATCGGTGATTTAGCACTGCACTCTCAGTACCACTGCACACAATATGGAACGGTGTTTGGCGAAAGGATTGTCTTGACAAATTTTGACACATGTTATGTTAATAATAATCCAATTAAATGCTTATTTATTTACGTACTGACGTAAGAGCACAAAGACCAGTTAAAAAGTGAGAATGAGTTAGGTGAAAGGTAAAGTTGCGACGAGCTGTTCACACGCCCAAGGAGTCCTGCCGTCTGTCTAAGATCTAGTAAAACCGAAGTGAAACGGAGAGTTTCATGGAGGTAGGCCTAGGCCCAAATGAGGGCTATAGCGCCGATGAAAAAAAAGGTAAATTAGTCCCTATGCTTAACTAATTAAGCGCTAAGCCATGAAGGCGTATGGCGGAGTAAATGTATAAATCCACATTTTCTTGACCTAGGCATCAGCTGGAGATGAGTGGTCAGCTTCACGCCCCTGCCGCTTTACCTCCGAGGAAACTGACCCCGGTACCCATTGGATAGAAGGCTGGGTGAGCTCCAGAGGCAGTCTGAATGACGTGAAGAAGAGAAAATTCTTCCCCTTACAGGGACTCGATCTCAGACCCCTCTTTCTTCCAGTCCGTAGCCAGTCGCTATACCGACTGCGCTATCCCGGCTCTGAGAATGAGTAAAGAAAAAGAAAAAAAGCATATACGAAAACACATAAAAAGAAGGCAATTCATATCACTTCAATAATTCAATTCTTATTTACTTACACGGCAACTTAACAAGACAGCTTTCGCCCCGAACTCTAACAGAGAGTGTAAGTAGATAGCATGAATCATGTTAAGATAAGAAACGTTTTCCAAAAAACAGTGAGGACAGCAGGGGTTTCCAAAGACGTGTTTAGTTTCCCATTAAATTCCACATGTCGTGTAGGCCAAACGAAACAATTTTCCATTTAACAAATTGAAATGTGAAGGTTTACGGACTTTAATGGATTCCCACGAGACTTATGTAGGACAAGCCTACGTATGTGTAGCCGTGCAAGAAGATTTATTCATTTCCATTGAATCCTTACATACGAAATATTTTCCATTTTGAACGTTGAAAATATTGCCAGTTCATTAAATATTCAATCATATTTTCTTTCCCGGAATCAATGCTAAACGGCTGTTCTACTGCATTAAGATTCGAAACTGGATTTTCCATTGGTCCCTGGCTCCGTGCTTGGACACTATCTTGTCATGTAATACACTATTCCAGGAACGATAGGAAACGGAAAGATTGTGTGTGGTGTTTGTACATCAACTGTTTACGGTAAATTAGTTCCAAGGATTGTAATCCAGCGGATCTGTATTGTGAGAATGCATAGGTAAGTTATTTTTGCCTGAGAAATACAACTGCAGTGATATCCGACATTTTCAAGAAGAGGGTATTTAAAATAAAATTATTTGTTTTATTTTTATTATTATTTTTAAAATTTAAACTGGAAAATACTTTTCTGTGCTACGAATTAGGAGAAATCAATAAATATGTTGAGCACATTCTTAAGCATTTTCTACGCAAATTATACGAATTACATTCAAGTTTATGTAGCCAACATTCTTATCATATTTATAATAAATATTTTTGAGTGATCTGCTAAAGTTGCAGGCTGGTGACTTCTGTTGGATCATCACGCTACAGTGACAATAATTATAACATCCAAGATTTTCCGAATTTTACCTGAATGGTTGAGATATGTGTATTTCAGTTATATAAAGATCTTTTTTACTTTGTATGTGAACTTGACAAGAGCCGGGATAGCTCAGTCGGTATAGCAACTGGCTACAGGCTGGACGACTGAGGGATCTATGTTCTAGTCCCGGAAGGGTCAAGGATTTTCTTTTCTCCATGTCGACCAGACCGGCTCTGGGGTCCACCTAACCTCCTATACGATGGGTACAGGGGGCATTTTATCCTGGGGTAAAGCGGCCGGGGATTTAAGCTGACCTCTCACCTCCAACTAGTGCCGATGTCAAGGAAATGTGGATCTATACATCAACTCCCCCATACGCCTTGGTGGTGTAGTGCTTAATTAATTAAGTGCAGCGACAACTTTGTATGTTAAGTTGAAAAACGAAGACCAATACTTGTTTAGATGATGAACAAAATATTCTATTATCTTCCAGACAAACAGCGGTTCTTTTCCCGGATTTGCTTATACTTTTGAAAATGCTATGGATCCAAGGACCTCAGTAGGAACTAGAATAAACAGCCGGACAACAAATAAATAAATAAATAATTTCTGAAAACATCTGGAAAGAGGCCAGAAGAAAACAGCTATTTCCTGTTAAGTACTGAATTCTTAAAATAAAACCATGTACTAAAATTAACCAGCTATAACTAGCTGACTACCTAATAATGACAAAGTGTTTATCAGAGAAAAATAAAAAAACAGTTCAAGATATGCAGAGAAACAGACTATGAAGTAAAAACTGACTGATAAATAAACGTCATCCCATAAAGAGATGGAAAGACCAGTTCAGCATTCATAAGTATAATATCTAATTTAGTTCAACAGAAGAAACTTGCCAACTAACTAAATCTCTGATAGCGTAGGACGGAGATTTAACACTGCTTGCATCACAGACATCTTTCCTGAAACTTTCCAACCGGCTGCCATTCCCAAACGCCATCTTCTTAAGATTTATCTTCGTGTTATCCGCTCATTTCCTTCTCAGACTCCAAACACCAAGTTCCCGAGGGGATTTCTCGCCGAAATTCTGAACGCAATCTTCGGTTCCCTTAACGTAGACTCCCAGATTTCAAGATATTGAAAGTAGTAGGTGACATACATGAATCATGGCGTTTCTTGTGGAATGTCTTTTATAACTAATGCATTAATCCGCTTAAAGTAAAAAAAAATTCCTCAGAATTTTCTTTTTAATATGCTTGTAATTCGTGTTTCTCCTTCGTGTTTAGAGTCCTTTTTCACTATCGTTTTGTGAAGCTTCTTGTCGAACCATTGACCAGTCGTGTGGTAACATAGCTCGTGGAAAGGAAACAACGAGACAAGCCAAGTTTCACAATCATAGCACACAAATAGCAGAATCATTGTTCTGTAGGCCTATAAATTAATCCTCATTTTTTTAAGTGGACGGGCTGATATGTTCAGAATATTGCATTGTGATACATGTACCTATTACTAGGCAACGACTCAGTATACAAGCTCCAGCGAACATACAACAATAGGAGCTTCTTGTCTGTGGACCGTGCTAAAACTCGTTGTTAGGTAACACAAGGCCGCGCCACAGCTCAAGCGGCTAGTCGCTGGCTTCCCACCGCGGCGGCCCGGGTTCGATCCCGGATCTGGTCAAGTGGGATTTGTGGTGGATAAAGTGACGTTGCGACAGGTTTTTTCCGAGTACTTCGGTTTCCCCTGCCAATCTTCATTCCACCAATTGCTCCACAATCACCCTCATGGGCTGGTACAATAGGCCAGAAGTGGCCGCAGTATAAGGGACTTAGTCCCACCTCACTAGCAACAAAAGAATACAGTCATCATCAGAGAGTTATAATTACTTGTACTTATGATTTGTGAGTGCCCCATAAATCCTGTCACCGAATCCAAAACCCAAAATTATTCATCAAGTTAACCCCATATAGGTGACAATATATTCCACATAGTTCTTTTCCTTATTGAACTACTGTAGGAAACACGACCATACACATACTTAGAGATATTGGGTTTTCGGACTTCATCCATCGTCCTGGTTTTAAGATAGCTAAGAAAAACACGACGTTTCGGAAACTGGATCTGCTTCCGTCCTCAAGTGAGGGAAAACACCTATTTTGTTGGGTCCCTTAGAAAGAGCTAGCCTCAATCACTGGCTCGTGTTTTTCTTAGTTATCTTAAAACCAGGACGATGGATAAAGTCCGAAAACCCAATATCTCTATGTGTTATACACCATCGTTAGAATCCTATAGTAACTACATACACATACTTGTATATTATTTTTAATTGTTGTCAATTTCACCAGGATTGAAACAATGATATGAACAACATCTATAATTGTGACTGAAGCACCAAAAGTTGCAGACGGGAGAAGGTAAATCTATTTTCACCAATTGCACCTGTGATTTTTGTCAAAGCAAAGGACGTTTGCTGCAAAAAATAATAGCCCATTCGCTCAACACCACTGCGCTGTCTAATCAGCGAATTAAAACCATAAAAATGTCTCTTCAAAATGAATCACTAGTTCAGATAACTGATCGTGGTGGGCAGGTTGTTGTGTCAGCCAGCTGGGGTGAGATACGAAGGGTAGGGGCAGTTTTCAATTGCGTTTTATGTGATCAAGTGCCACAATAAATTTGACGTTGATTGCAGTCACCGACCGCACAAAAAAAAAGTATAGTCCAGCTAGATAGGATATCTCATTAATACGAGTAAAATCGTCGCTCTAATATTATTCCCAAAACCTCATTCGCCGAGTTGAGAGCGTTCGAATTCACTATTATTATTATAAGACTTGTAAATAACGGCCACATCCGTTCATTCATTTTCGGTGGGAGACAATTCGTGCTTTAAAAAGGTTATAATGACTTTCAGTGTTCACAATCAGTCCCATGAGAAGCAATGTATTGTGTTCAGTATTTTTACGCTCTTCTGTGCAAGTAAGAGTAAGAGAACCCTTTAACTGTCAATATTAAAGAGGTCTCATTAAAACACATGGTGCACAAAAAATAATAATATATAAAATAAAATGGGCTGGGGATATAATAATACTACCGTCATTGTTCTGCATTTTAAATATAATGTTAAGGCTGCAGGACAATTCCAGTGATGTCAGTTCACCTCCAAGTTTATAGTGCCCAAGTAGACACTTTCCAAGACGTGTGTACACCAGAATTTTGTATTGTAACCCTTCCTTCCTCCTCAGACAGGATGGGGTGGTATGGATTGGATTGATCTGGTTCAGGAGAGGGACCAGTGGAGGGCTCCTGCGAACACGGTAACGAACTTTCGGGTTCCATAAAATGCTGGGAAATTCTTGAGTAGCTGTAAAATTGGCCGCTCCTCCAGAAGGGCTCAGCTTCATAAGTACGTAAGTAAGTAACCCTTCCCTCCTTAACTTAGTTAAACTTCGGGGAGTAGGTTTAGAGATTGTCTGGCCAGTAGGTAAGAAGGAGTTCTCACAACGCATGAACGGGTTTAGGTAGCAGCGTAAACAACGGAATCGAAGTGGGCCTGTTTTTCTGTATATGATTAATCAATTACTAATAAATCACACTTAGAAAGAATCACAGTTCACCGTTAGTGTATATTTATTTGAATAATATAGGAACACTTCTGTATTAATTATTCACACTTTAAGTCGACACGGTTGTTACGAAATGTCAGGCTAATTGTGTCTGGACTTGAGTTGATTGATTTCGAATAAAGGCCAAAGTTTATGTAAAAGATTCCACTCGCTGTGATCAGCGTAATTTGGAAATGTTATGGTCTCTTTCAGATTGCAGCAACGCACACGAGCGTCCGAAGCAAATATTGTGTACTGAACACCCGGTTATCTCCAAGTCCAGCATCGAAGTCCTTTCTTTGAACCTCTTTGAAGACTCATCTTGAAGCACAAAGGGGTGGCGTGAGGCCGAGGGTTATTGACCCATTCCCTCCGTGGTGCACAGAATCCTTCGAGGCGACAAACTGATGGCACTCGCAAATAAGCCACAAACTCCAAAACCAGAAAAACATCTTTAATTCCAAACCAGAGAAGTTTATGGCACCAATCTGCTTCTGATGAACAGAACGGATATCTCCCGAATCAGCTTGCTTCTCACATTTATTAAAACTTGTTTAGAAGGGTATAGAGCAAATATTCTAAACGAGTTAGCTCCAACTTGGATTCGAACCGAGGGAGAGATCTCTCTAAGGTGCGGATATAGTATTTATTTCCTCCTTTCCATTCTATGTTTTAACTACAGTAACAATATTGGTTACGTCATTATGTTGCATTCTATACTGCTAACTTAGTATTTCATCCATGTTAATAACAACACTTTCAGAACACTATTTTCAAACACTTTTAGTGCTGTGATTATTCCTCAAAGTTAAGAAACTGAGTCCATGATCATACTAACAAAACTGTTCTTATGTATTTCGATGTTTGGTGCTTAAGCAAACGGACTGGACGAGAAATACAGTTCTATTTCGCAGAGGGCATTGCTATATTTCTTTGCGTTTTATGTAACAACGGTCTAAGTAGCTCAGACTGAGCAGAGTCGGATTGTACGATAATCAGTAATGGAAGACTGCATGGGTAAAGGTAAAGCTATCCCTGTAACAGGCCGTGGAGGCCCATAGGGTTGTGAGACGTTGAGGCTCCCACATCTTCTAAAAAGTCGGCTCATAGTTGGCGGTGAGGTTGTCAGCCTTATGCGCCGGCCGCTCTTTACCCCCAGGAATATTCCCGGTACTCTGTTAGAGGCTGTCGAACCCAGGGACATAGTGCAGCTTGAAGGCTCAGGTAAATTGAAAAAAAAATCACCTAATCGTGATTCGAACCCGCGACCTTGCGGCTTGTAGCATAGTGCCTCAACCTACTACGCAACCGCGTGCCTCAGTATGGATGAGGCAGTGAAGGAACTCAATCATGGCCTAACTGAAGCAATATCCACGGTTTATGCTTGCGTGAACTGAGGAAAACAACGAGAAATTTCAGACATAACAGTCAGTGTCCCGTCCTAGATTCGAAATGGGTGTATCCCAAATAGAAGTCAGAAGTGTTACTGCTTGAGCCAACTTGTCCGGCCAAAGAAGAATGAGTTCGGATTCTTTCTAATTAATGTTTTCTTTCCATACTACTCATTAGACATTAATACACGTATAATGCATTACTGCAAAGAACGGAAGTCCCTCACAGGCAGATATCTCTGCTTCACGATCACAACCTACATCGAATGGATTAATAAAACGTCGACAAGGCTGCTTCGACAGAGGAATGTGACACAGTATTCACAGATAGGTAGAGCTTGTGTCCAGTGCATACCTAATGCAGATCTCTGCCTTAGTTTTGTCGCTGACAAGAAACTGAACACCATCCATCTGTGAGGGACACAACAGTATTAGTTACAGTTCCAAAAATAGCTAATTACCATTTATAATGCAAACATCCTTGATTTAACAATATAAATAACAGGCAAGAGGACGTTTGTTTACAGATACAGAATGATCCTCTCTAGGAAACCCAAACATTCCTCAATAACTTTTTAATTTTTGTGTGGTTCTATAAGAAAATTGACATGTGCTTAGCTTGTATGTTACAAAACAAAGTCTGTCTAAAGCATATCCTGAAAATGGTCCTCTCCAACATCCAAGCACTTTTGTGTGCGAGTCTGCGAATTGGTGAATGCATCTGGTAAAATGACAACAGTAAAGGCAGCAGACTCCCGCCGTATCGCGTCTTTGAGGGCGTCAACTGTTCGCGGCTTATTGCTGTATACACGGCCCTTCAGTAAACCATACAACAAGAAATCAGGTGGCGTCAGGTCTGGTGATCTTGGCGGCCACAAATTTCTCGAAATTAATCGGTCACCGAAATAGCTTTCAATTTGTAAGATTTGAGGCTTTCACGGCGGTGACTATGAAGAAAGCAGTCTTCTGGGATTTGGCACCGTGTATATGTGGTGTTAACCGACGTTTCGGAGGAACGTATCGCCTCCATCTTCAGGGTAGAAGAAAAAATATATAAGAAATCTGCAAGCTCTGAGACCGTGAGAACCGGTAAGAGCAGACACAGATCGGAATGTGATCCACGCCGATGCTGATAATTTACTGGGCAGGAAAATTTGTCCTGTTATAGAAAAGAATCTCAGATCTGCTGCTCGATGGTAAGCAGGTTTGTCTAGAAATATGCACAAATGTAGGGAGAACTAAATATATCACAGTATAGAGTGTCTAGTGATAGCATGATAACTGAATAATAAACTAACAAGGATGTAACTTGAAAGGATTCTGACGATGGTGTATACTGTACAGAACTATTAGGTTTATTTTGGACTGTATCCATCGTCTGGTATAAAGAAGACAAAAAAAGAACGACGTTTCGGAGACTGGATCTGTCTCCCTCCTCAGGTGGATTGGGCAGGATAAACCAACTCAGTTGGGCTCGTCCAGTGATTGAGACTAACTCTTTCTAACGGGCCCAACTGAGTAGGTTTATCCTGCCCCATCCACCTGAGGACGTAGACAGATCCAGTCTCCGAAACGTTGTGGTTTTTTGTGTGCTATATGCCAGACGATGGATACAGTCCAAAATAAGCCAAATAGTTCTGTATAACAAGGATGTGCGAAGCAGCGAGGTGGTCTGCAAGTATTTTGAGGTATTGCGCCGGTATCTGCCCCCAGGAACTAAGGGAAAACCACGGAAGAACATTAGACAGGGCAGCCGGTTTCCGGGCTCAGAGTTGAAGACGATATCCCCCGAATACAAAGGAGTGAGGATCACTCGACCGTGAAGTTCGGGGTATAAAACTTGGTCTCTCACCTTAAGGAAAGAACAAGACCGAGGGCCTCTAAGAACAGGTGCCCAGAAGAATACTTGGGCCTAAGAGAGATATCTTGGCAGAAGGACAGCAAGAAGTTCTGGAAGATACCAATTGCCTACTTTCCTCTGATACGACAAGGACCGCATGGAAAAGGTAAAGTTGTCCCTGTGCTTAACAAATTAAGCACCATGCAATGAAGACGTATGGGGGAGTGGGTGTATAGACCTACGTTTTATTGACNGGAAGATTCTGCTAGAACTGATCCCGTTTCTTCGGATTTCGCAACAATAAATCTTTACAGATCAAGGTCGTCAGCCTTGTATCTGATCCCCAACCTGGAGCATCAAGTCTCTGTATTTATGTTTCGAAGTGACAGAATGGTCCAGATATACTCCCAGACTTCCGGTTNGCTCAGCTTCACGTTCCGGCCGCTTTACCCCAGGAGAAATAGCCTCCTGTACCCAGTGAAAAAAAAAAGAAAAAAATTAAGGGGATACAGACACACAGAGAGCTAGGTGATCTCATAAGCCTCCTTTTATTTCTTCAAATTAAGGAGAGTAGTCTGAAAATCACAACATGATAGAGAGCTTCCAAGTGTGTGTTTTTCATCAACATTATTAGGTTAATTAGATCATGTCGAATTAATTGGGCTACACACTGAACATGAAGGGGGAAAACGGGAAAGATATGTATATTTTTTACGCAATAATAGCAGAGAAATGTGATAGGAAAAGCTCACTGATGATATCTAGGCGTAAATGGAAGGATAATATTCAAATGGATATTATATAGGCCTACAGTGAAACCTGTGACATTGGTCACCTCTGTACGTCAGCAACCTGACATAGCTAATGGCCATTTACTGGCTAAACATAGTCGTATAACTTACATATGACCAACCATTTTTAACTTCTTGTAAATTGTCCACCTAATTGCATTTAATTCAATCGTTTTGTACATTTTTACCCTAAGATTCCATTACGAAAATCAACAACATTTCAAAACCAATCTGCACAGACGAGAAACTTTCCAGCTCTTTGTCTCATGTTATCTCCCTGGAACAGTGACATTTTCAGGCATGTACAGTGTAACCTCCTGCTGAAATTTCTTTGAACCTTTGGCACTTAGACCTCCACTGTCACAAATACTCGTAGTTCCCCGACAGTTAATTCTGCAGAGGGATATTTTCATTTCCGACCTAATTCCACTAACATATACTTAACCTTATCTGTGGTCAAATCAGCTCGTTCATTTTCAAAGAATCTACGCACAGCTCCATTTAGTAGAATATGTAAGTACTTCAATAAAACAAACATAAGACAAGCTCAAAAGGAAAGAAGTTAAATGAGTTAGCACTGGGCAGAAAGAAAGTATTTTGTAAATCATAGACAAGTATGGGTTTCAAGGTACAAATTCTCGGTAGTCCACCGTGGCTAAGTCAAAATCTAGAGCCACTAACAATAATATAAATACTACTTTGAAGGGTCTGGACTAAGAGTTATAGCAGTAGAAAGAAACAAATCTTACGTACAGGAGACAATGAACACGTTAATATCCTCGTTCAGAAATGTTTCTAGAAAAATCGCAAGGCGAACTTTTCAGTTATAGGGGGCGATTGTATGCTGTCAGTACAGATATACGAAAAGGAAACCTCAACATTACTTTTTGCATGTTGTCCACCTAGTTAATGGGTTCGATTACCGATGAGGTCATTGGATTTTTTCAATTGACCTAAACCTTCCAGCCGCACTATGGCTCTGGGGTCGACTCAGCCTCTAACAGAAATGAGTACCAGGAATCTTCCTGTGGGTAAAGGCCGGCCGGCAGGTAAGGCTGACAAACACCGTCTGTGATCCGATTGTCTAGAAGATGTGGATGCCTCGAAGTCTCACAATCGTATGGGCTTCCATGGCCTGTTTAGAAGGATAGCTTTACCCTACCTGATCACCTTCCTTTAAGTTAAGTGAGTGGAATGGAAGCACAAACGACCTTACACTGGAAACAAGGGTAGCAGGTTTAGAGTCAGTATCATATGGCTCAGTTTGGCTACCATTATTAGGGTGAATAGGCAGTAATGACGCTTCGAATTCTGTAACAGTCAGGGAAATTTTTGTAAAGCTGAACAACTATTATCGTCTGAAAAGGACTGTCCTTCATACTTATCATTATCATCATGGAAAACAGCCCTTTTTGAGCCATACCGTTCCTTGGAAGATTCTGCTAGAACTGATCCCGTTTCTTCGGATTTCGCAACAATAAATCTTTACAGATCAAGGTCGTCAGCCTTGTATCTGATCCCCAACCTGGAGCATCAAGTCTCTGTATTTATGTTTCGAAGTGACAGAATGGTCCAGATATACTCCCAGACTTCCGGTTCCTGTTCATCGCCTCCTATGACTTTCAGGGCTATGGTGCAGTTATTCTAACGATCCCCCGTACGGAGATCTTAATGCTTATAACGTTTAAATTTCTAATTAGAGCACAAAAGTGAATAGAAAAGAATAATGTTCTGAAATATATATTCAGGTGTGGAATGAAAGGACAAAAAGTCCATAGCTTATTTTTTTTTCTTTGTATGTGGTGTAGCTGCTTCGCTTCAGTCGGCCAGTGACACATGCCATCGATCACAATGCGAGTTGAAAACGTTAAGAGCCCAAGCCATTCGCACACGTTACATGTATTGTCTCCTTTCACACGGCCACGAGAATGTGGCTACCACGACAATAGAAATTTTACAACAAAAAAATAAAGCATTAGATAGAAAGAATTGAAAATAAAAATTTCTCCCTTCACCACACCCTTCTTCAACCAGAAAAAAAAAAGAGAACACGTTGGAGCTATTTTTTTGTTATAAAAATTGTTTGGCGGAAGACAACAAACAGGCGCACTGCGGCTTTAATTACTCTCACGTGAACTGCAATGCATGGATGGGAGAGAGAGAGAGGAAACCTTTCAGTATTCACGCCGAAATAATAACAATAATAATAATAAAAAGGCTCTAGCTGCGGAGTTTCTATTCAACGGTGAATACCAACCAAACTCTCTCTCTCTCACCCCTTTTGTCTCCGAAACGCCTAGCGATTAGCCTTGTTGTTGATACGCCACCCAACATGAGCTGTCAACACAATGTCTGGGTGTAGTGGTACACTCGGCTCAACAAGTNCAAATCAGCTCGTTCATTTTCAAAGAATCTACGCACAGCTCCATTTAGTAGAATATGTAAGTACTTCAATAAAACAAACATAAGACAAGCTCAAAACGAAAGAAGTTAAATGAGTTAGCACTGGGCAGAAAGAAAGTATTTTGTAAATCATAGACAAGTATGGGTTTCAAGGTACAAATTCTCGGTAGTCAACCGTGGCTAAGTCAAAATCTAGAGCCACTAACAATAATATAAATACTACTTTGAAGGGTCTGGACTAAGAGTTATAGCAGTAGAAAGAAACAAATCTTACGTACAGGAGACAATGAACACGTTAATATCCTCGTTCAGAAATGTTTCTAGAAAAATCGCAAGGCGAACTTTTCAGTTATAGGGGGCGATTGTATGCTGTCAGTACAGATATACGAAAAGGAAACCTCAACATTACTTTTTGCATGTTGTCCACCTAGTTAATGGGTTCGATTACCGATGAGGTCATTGGATTTTTTCAATTGACCTAAACCTTCCAGCCGCACTATGGCTCTGGGGTCGACTCAGCCTCTAACAGAAATGAGTACCAGGAATCTTCCTGTGGGTAAAGGCCGGCCGGCAGGTAAGGCTGACAAACACCGTCTGTGATCCGATTGTCTAGAAGATGTGGATGCCTCGAAGTCTCACAATCGTATGGGCTTCCATGGCCTGTTTAGAAGGATAGCTTTACCCTACCTGATCATCTTCCTTTAAGTTAAGTGAGTGGAATGGAAGCACAAACGACCTTACACTGGAAACAAGGGTAGCAGGTTTAGAGTCAGTATCATATGGCTCAGTTTGGCTACCATTATTAGGGTGAATAGGCAGTAATGACGCTTCGAATTCTGTAACAGTCAGGGAAATTTTTGTAAAGCTGAACAACTATTATCGTCTGAAAAGGACTGTCCTTCATACTTATCATTATCATCATGGAAAACAGCCCTTTTTGAGCCATACCGTTCCTTGGAAGATTCTGCTAGAACTGATCCCGTTTCTTCGGATTTCGCAACAATNTGCAGTTATTCTAACGATCCCCCGTACGGAGATCTTAATGCTTATAACGTTTAAATTTCTAATTAGAGCACAAAAGTGAATAGAAAAGAATAATGTTCTGAAATATATATTCAGGTGTGGAATGAAAGGACAAAAAGTCCATAGCTTATTTTTTTTTCTTTGTATGTGGTGTAGCTGCTTCGCTTCAGTCGGCCAGTGACACATGCCATCGATCACAATGCGAGTTGAAAACGTTAAGAGCCCAAGCTATTCGCACACGTTACATGTATTGTCTCCTTTCACACGGCCACGAGAATGTGGCTACCACGACAATAGAAATTTTACAACAAAAAAATAAAGCATTAGATAGAAAGAATTGAAAATAAAAATTTCTCCCTTCACCACACCCTTCTTCAACCAGAAAAAAAAAAGAGAACACGTTGGAGCTATTTTTTTGTTATAAAAATTGTTTGGCGGAAGACAACAAACAGGCGCACTGCGGCTTTAATTACTCTCACGTGAACTGCAATGCATGGATGGGAGAGAGAGAGAGGAAACCTTTCAGTATTCACGCCGAAATAATAACAATAATAATAATAAAAAGGCTCTAGCTGCGGAGTTTCTATTCAACGGTGAATACCAACCAAACTCTCTCTCTCTCACCCCTTTTGTCTCCGAAACGCCTAGCGATTAGCCTTGTTGTTGATACGCCACCCAACATGAGCTGTCAACACAATGTCTGGGTGTAGTGGTACACTCGGCTCAACAAGTCTGCTGTCAAGTGGCCGCCACTTGTCTTTCAGGCTCTTCGCACTGCGAACCACCATCAGATATAAAAACTATATTATTTACTTCTAAACACAGTCAAACTGCTTTTGAGTGCTTCATTTTCGGAATTCCTCAACAGATTGGTAGATTAATAATATAGTTTCTGTTGATTTGTATACTTTAGTTAAATACCGTTTGACAAGTGCATGAATGGAATAGTTACCAGGCTCGTATTTCCGCAAGTCATGCAGAAAATTACTCAACGAATTTACATTAAAAGTGTTATTTCTGAGTCTACATGAAACGTTATCAGTTCATGGTATACTGGTTCGTGTCGGATTGGTCTCTACTTTGTGTAAAAGTCAAATTAAAATTTATTGATTTTATGCCAAAAAAGAAACTCGTTATACAAAAAAATGACACATGACACAGGGTACGAACTATATATTTTACTTCAAAGATCTGTGTATGTGGTGAATACGATTTAATGAAACACAGGTAATATACGGTGATATGACGCATGAAAGTCGGAAAAGTTTTTGCTAGGCAAAGGCTCGGTAAACACATTCCCGTGGAAGCGAACGCGCGCAACAATAGAAGATCGGTGTCTTCTGGGGTCCGTGCCACGCGCATTGGTATAAACACATCTCTGCAGGAGTGAAGTGGTGTTTTCTGTGGAGGCCGCGCCCAGGCTATATACCGAGGATCTCCAGCAGCTAGAATCAAACCCGGTCGAGTTGAGGAGTTGAAGTTGCATCAGAGAATTGAGAGAGTGACTGCAGTACAGTTGAGGGTTCAGTTGTGGAGTGTTAGCCAGCGGGCAACGGAAGCTGAATTATCTTCATTGCTAAGATGCGTTACCAGGAAACATCTAGTGAAAACACTGCAGATGAATAGCCATTGTGGAGAGCTGTTAACAAGTAAAGGCTAGTGAAAGTAGGCTGAGAAGATTGNCATACTTATCATTATCATCATGGAAAACAGCCCTTTTTGAGCCATACCGTTCCTTGGAAGATTCTGCTAGAACTGATCCCGTTTCTTCGGATTTCACAACAATAATTCTTTACAGATCAAGGTCGTCAGCCTTGTATCTGATCCCCAACCTGGAGCATCAAGTCTCTGTATTTATGTTTCGAAGTGACAGAATGGTCCAGATATACTCCCAGACTTCCGGTTCCTGTTCATCGCCTCCTATGACTTTCAGGGCTATGGTGCAGTTATTCTAACGATCCCCCGTACGGAGATCTTAATGCTTATAACGTTTAAATTTCTAATTAGAGCACAAAAGTGAATAGAAAAGAATAATGTTCTGAAATATATATTCAGGTGTGGAATGAAAGGACAAAAAGTCCATAGCTTATTTTTTTTTCTTTGTATGTGGTGTAGCTGCTTCGCTTCAGTCGGCCAGTGACACATGCCATCGATCACAATGCGAGTTGAAAACGTTAAGAGCCCAAGCTATTCGCACACGTTACATGTATTGTCTCCTTTCACACGGCCACGAGAATGTGGCTACCACGACAATAGAAATTTTACAACAAAAAAATAAAGCATTAGATAGAAAGAATTGAAAATAAAAATTTCTCCCTTCACCACACCCTTCTTCAACCAGAAAAAAAAAAGAGAACACGTTGGAGCTATTTTTTTGTTATAAAAATTGTTTGGCGGAAGACAACAAACAGGCGCACTGCGGCTTTAATTACTCTCACGTGAACTGCAATGCATGGATGGGAGAGAGAGAGAGGAAACCTTTCAGTATTCACGCCGAAATAATAACAATAATAATAATAAAAAGGCTCTAGCTGCGGAGTTTCTATTCAACGGTGAATACCAACCAAACTCTCTCTCTCTCACCCCTTTTGTCTCCGAAACGCCTAGCGATTAGCCTTGTTGTTGATACGCCACCCAACATGAGCTGTCAACACAATGTCTGGGTGTAGTGGTACACTCGGCTCAACAAGTCTGCTGTCAAGTGGCCGCCACTTGTCTTTCAGGCTCTTCGCACTGCGAACCACCATCAGATATAAAAACTATATTATTTACTTCTAAACACAGTCAAACTGCTTTTGAGTGCTTCATTTTCGGAATTCCTCAACAGATTGGTAGATTAATAATATAGTTTCTGTTGATTTGTATACTTTAGTTAAATACCGTTTGACAAGTGCATGAATGGAATAGTTACCAGGCTCGTATTTCCGCAAGTCATGCAGAAAATTACTCAACGAATTTACATTAAAAGTGTTATTTCTGAGTCTACATGAAACGTTATCAGTTCATGGTATACTGGTTCGTGTCGGATTGGTCTCTACTTTGTGTAAAAGTCAAATTAAAATTTATTGATTTTATGCCAAAAAAGAAACTCGTTATACAAAAAAATGACACATGACACAGGGTACGAACTATATATTTTACTTCAAAGATCTGTGTATGTGGTGAATACGATTTAATGAAACACAGGTAATATACGGTGATATGACGCATGAAAGTCGGAAAAGTTTTTGCTAGGCAAAGGCTCGGTAAACACATTCCCGTGGAAGCGAACGCGCGCAACAATAGAAGATCGGTGTCTTCTGGGGTCCGTGCCACGCGCATTGGTATAAACACATCTCTGCAGGAGTGAAGTGGTGTTTTCTGTGGAGGCCGCGCCCAGGCTATATACCGAGGATCTCCAGCAGCTAGAATCAAACCCGGTCGAGTTGAGGAGTTGAAGTTGCATCAGAGAATTGAGAGAGTGACTGCAGTACAGTTGAGGGTTCAGTTGTGGAGTGTTAGCCAGCGGGCAACGGAAGCTGAATTATCTTCATTGCTAAGATGCGTTACCAGGAAACATCTAGTGAAAACACTGCAGATGAATAGCCATTGTGGAGAGCTGTTAACAAGTAAAGGCTAGTGAAAGTAGGCTGAGAAGATTGAGTGTGGAAATCAGCAATAGTGTTATAGTTATTTGTAGTTACGACCTGTAAGTGGTCGGTAAATTTACTCATAAATCCAAAACCCGTCTATAGTCACTAATACAGTGCCCGTATTTTCAGCGATTATGAAATTAAATATCTGAACTTCGATTACTCGCTTCGTAAATGGGCTTATGCGTGAAATAAATTAATGTCAAAGACAGAAGAGCGAAGTACACATTAGGAATAATATGTGCGTACGTACAGATTCACAGTGCACTTATCCATTCATATAAGCAAGGTTACAAATGAAACGTATTGGTCAAATGGAAAGAAAACATGGTTCTTATTCGAGAGGTCAGATGTTCAGATCTCTTTCGAAGACCAACTATCATAATTGCAATTCTTCGTGATTTTCTTCAGTCTCTACAGGAAAACGCTGGGACAGTACTCAGATTGCGCTGCGATATTTTCCTTCGAAATATGTTTTTCACTAATTATCCTATCATTTAACACTATATCTATTGAAACAGTGAATAAAGAAATAAAACAGAGTGCTTGAAAATTATGTGGAAGATTATGTAAGTAAATAGTCTGAAATATTATAAGAAAATCGTGAAGAAATTAAGTTATCACATTTCTCCTGACCTCAAGGTCAAATCTTTCTGACTTGATCTGCCCAGCAATTTGTCTGAAGTGAACACGAAATTTTGGAAATGTTTTAGGGTTCTGTGGTCTCAGGACAAGTCCATAACTTCCGTTTTATAACTAATTATCTTATTAGCCTTCAAGGCACTGCATAGGAAATTCTATTTCGCGTTCGACCACCGAAAGAATATATATTTTTTTTTCACATATCTTTAATATTTCTCATTAATTTTGAAGCAGAAAAGTAATAAAAACAGCTGCTGTCATTATGTTAATGTAATTAGTATTCTGAAAGGCGACAGTAATATTAGAGTAATAATTTAAGACCCTCGCAGCTGTTACAGCGTGTCTAAATAAATAATGATGTGGGATAGAGTCCTCGTTGAGGAGCGGACAGTCATCAAATTAATTAAGAAATTCCCCCGCCACTTATTAAACACAAAGGCTCATAACATCGTGTGAGATGAGCGGAGTGGGACATTACTACTTATGGTGGAGGTAAATTGTTCGAAAAATCTGAAGAAAGAAATGAATTGGATGGTTGGCTAATTAATATTTAGGCGAAGTTCCGCAGGAACAGGTGTGAACGTGTAAACGGAACCCGAAAGAATCAGGAANCTGAGCCCTTCTTGAGAAGCTGCCACTTGTGCAGCCGCTCACGAATTTCCCAGCATTTTATGGAACCTGAAGGTTCATTACCGTATTCACAAGAGCCCTCCAGCGGTCCCTACCCTGAGCCAGATCAATCCAATCTATACCATCCCGTCCTTTCTCTATAAGATCAATTTTAATATTGTCCACCCACCTACGTTTTAGTCTTACAGAGGTCGCCTTCCTTCCGGCTTTCCCATCAATATCTTATATGTATTTCTCTTCGCCCCCATTCGTGCTACATGCCCTGCCCATTTCATACTCCTTGACTTCATAATTCTATTTATACTTGGAGAAGCGTACAAGTTATGAAGCTCCTCATTACGCAGTTTTCTCCAACCTCATGTCACTTCATCTTCCTTCGGTCAAAATATTCTCAACACCCTCTTCTCAAACACCCTCAGTCTATGTTCCTCCATTAGAGTCAGAGACCAAGTTTCATGCCCATACAGAAACAAAAGCAAAATTATAGTTTTATGTGTTTTAATTTTTATGTTTTTAGACAGCAGACGAGAAGATAACAGATTCTGGACTGAATGGTAGCAAGCATTACCTGAGTTCAATCTCCTCTTAATTTCTTCCTGAATCAGGTTTTGATTTGCTAACGTCGTTCCGAAATATCTGAACTGTGCCACATTTTCGAAACATCTGTTTCCTATCTTTATGTCCTAATTTTGCCCTGCATTTTGGTGACGAGACAGCAACATACACTAGTTTTCTCTGTCTTTACCTCTAGACCAACCCCCTTACTAGTGTCAATTATAGTTCGTGTGTTTCTCTTCATGGTATTCGTATTATCATCCAGTTGATTCACATCATCAGCATAGACCGATCCAGAAACTCATTTTACACAAAATCCCACAGTAATCAATGGAGTATAAAAACGCCCCCGAATTCCCAGGTATTTTGAAAAATACGAAGCATTGTAAAGACAAAAATATTTGTAATTCTTTGGCTCCTAACTTGAAGCGTTTAAGCATTTTTACATAGGATAAACCGTTAGGGGGCTACATTTTTTTCGTGCCGGCGGACATATGATACGGTGACACTGCGGCAGAAGGGTGACGTGTTTCAAGGGAAGGGATGAGGTAGTGAACAAGGGGCAGGTGCAACATTAAACAGGCAGAGTAAAAGAAACCACTGTATTTTAATATGCCCGTACTAATGCAGCAAGTATGTTGTCATATGACCAGCTGTGGAAAAATGCCGCAAGTCCAAACAAAGGTTTAAACATTCCCTAGAAGGAGCTTTGCACGGGTGTCCGTCTCGCTGCTCACACGTTTGAATGCGGCGCCGTAAGTTACAGCGCACGCAACAGTGTCTCTAAAGCAACGGTTGCTCGCGCTTTACAGATACTGTACTGGAGCGGAACAACACTTCGCGTCCCATTATCGTACACCATGGATTTCAGGTGACTTCACATGAGAGAGTCAAGTAGCGCGAAGTCTAGAGAAGTGTACCTTCAGCAGACACAGTGTCATGTATTAGACGGACAAGAATCATGATGTAGCTCTTGATGCGCGCCATCAAACCGAACCAGCGTGTGGCTGGTTAGGGGATTGGTTTGGTAACAAAAACGACACGTGTCAGTCCAGGAAGAGATAATAAGTGTAATTTTTATCCTTTTTTAAATTTTTTGGGGGGGTGAGACTCAGTCTACTTTGTACGTCGGGCATTAATAGGCCTATTGTACCAGCCCCGGATGATAGATGAGTAAGGAGAATTTGGTGGAATGAGAATTGGCAGGTGAAACTGAAGTGCTCGAAGAAATCTTGCCCCAGTGCCACTTAGTCCGCCTCAAATCCCTCATGACTTGATTTTGGATCGAACCTGGGCAGCAGAGGTGGGGGAGCAGACGTTTAACGGCCTAAGCTATGATACGGCCATGATAATCAGCATGAACAACAAATATTGTTTATGAAATTGCAGTGCAGATTTTTCGCACGGGCATGATTATATAAGTATGACAGCAGTTATAAGATATTACGACTTGAGTTACATGATTTTACAGCGTGCCTCCTCGTATTTGGTAAGTACATTACCAATCAGGACGGACATAAATTTACGTTAAAAGCATAGGAACGGACTTCAAAATATGAACATCGCCCCCCTTAATAAATAGAATGGTTGTTATACTCGATT
>NW_019724587.1:2019021-2041047 GCF_002891405.2 Cryptotermes secundus | reverse complement strand
ACGTTCCTCCGAAACGTCGGTTAACACCACATATACACGGTGCCAAATCCCAGAAGACTACTTTCTTCATAGTCACCGCCGTGAAAGCCTCAAATCTTACACAAAAATATTTGTAATTCTTGGGCTCCTAACTTGAAGCGTTTAAGCATTTTTACCTAGGATAAACCGTTAGGGTGCTACATTTTTTCGTGCCGGCGGACATATGATACGGTGACACTGCGGCAGAAGGGTGACGTGTTTCAAGGGAAGGGATGAGGTAGTGAACAAGGGGCAGGTGCAACATTAAACAGGCAGAGTAAAAGAAACCACTGTATTTTAATATGCCCGTACTAGTGCAGCAAGTATGTTGTCATGTGACCAGCTGTGGAAAATGCCGCAAGTCCAAACAAAGGTTTATACATTCCCTAGAAGAAGCTTTGCACTGGTGTCCGTCTTGCTGCTCACACGTTTGAATGCCGCGCCGTAAGTTACAGCGCACGCAACAGTGTCTCTAAAGCAAGGGTTGCTCGCGCTTTACAGATACTGTACTGGAGCGGAACAACACTTCGCGTCCCATTATCGTACACCATGGATTTCAGGTGACTCCACATGAGAGAGTCAAGTGGCGCGAAGTCTAGAGAAGTGTACCTTCAGCAGACACAGTGTCATGTATTAGACGGACAAGAATCATGATGTAGCTCTTGATGCGCGCCATCAAACCGAACCAGCGTGTGGCTGGTTAGGGGATTGGTTTGGTAACAAAAATGACACGTGTCAGTCCAGGAAGAGATAATAAGCGTAATTTTTATCCTTTTTTTAATTTTTTGGGGGGGTGAGACTCAGTCTACTTTGTACGTCGGGCATTAATAGGCCTATTGTACCAGCCCCGGATGATAGATGAGTAAGGAGCATTTGGTGGAATGAGAATTGGCAGGTGAAACTGAAGTGCTCGAAGAAATCTTGCCCCAGTGCCACTTAGTCCGCCTCAAATCCCTCATGACTTGATTTTGGATCGAACCTGGGCAGCAGAGGTGGGGGAGCAGACGTTTAACGGCCTAAGCTATGATACGGCCATGATAATCAGCATGAACAACAAATATTGTTTATGAAATTGCAGTGCAGATTTTTCGCACGGGCATGATTATATAAGTATGACAGCAGTTATAAGATATTACGACTTGAGTTACATGATTTTACAGCGTGCCTCCTCGTATTTGGTAAGTACATTACCAATCAGGACGGACATAAATTTACGTTAAAAGCATAGGAACGGACTTCAAAATATGAACATCGCCCCCCTTAATAAATAGAATGGTTGTTATACTCGATTCAGGAATGATTTAAACTAATGAATTACTACAAATTATTAATCAACATATGGGTTTGTGAAAGAAAGTATATTACTTTCTAGAAAATAGTAAGTATACTTTAATTGCATTGTGAAGTTCCTGCGAATGAACTTCATAATTTCAGCCGAAGCAGGTCGGGCGAGTAAACACGTATTTAGTAAAGCTGATCATTTGGCATGCACTGTCTTCGCTCGCTTGGAAACCGGGATCGTGGGTTCGAATCCCACTCAGGGCATGGATGTTTAGTTTGTGTGTGTGCGTTTTTCTGTGTTTGTGTACAGGTAGAGGCCTTGCAACGAGCTGATCACCCACCCAAGGAGTCCGACCGAATGTGTAAGATCTAGAAAAACCGAAGTGAACGGAGAAGTTCATGGAGGTAGGCCTAGGCCCACTGGGGCTGTAGTGCCAAGGAAAAAAAAAAAGCTCATCATTTGGATTCATTCAGTTAATAGATGACATGGCTTCATTTCTAAGAGGCAGTCCTCTTCCGCACTTCTCAAGTAAAAAGCAGGATCTATCTCACGCAGTATAAATTTCTCGAAAAGTAAAGCCATATATTTCGGTAGAATTCCACCGACAACTCAGACGCACACATCGTCTCTATCTTCAGGGCCTATGAGGGAGCCAAACGAGAAATCGGCAAGAAACAGGAAGGAATAACGTACTGTTCGTACTGTTCACAGTCACCGCTGTGGAAACCTAAATCCAGCTGCAGTTCAGATAATAAACTTACGGCAACATATCGCACTATATTTAATAATGGAGACCCCCGTAAGAACGTTCAGGAACGCGTGGATCACGGATCATAACATCAAGCGCATAGGTTTGCAGCGTTTTGAATCAAGGGCAGTGATGACCACAAGTAGCGTCTAAAGATTGCAAGGTAACAACAAAAGCGCCGAGACTGCAGAGCGCCGTGATGATGCGGCAACTTGTCCACCAAGCATACGATGCGGGTCAAGCCATCTTCCTTGCTGCATACTCATGGCAAAGTACACACAATCATGAACACAATGAAGTGAGCAACAGTAGTAGTAGTAGTAACAATAAGAGTATAGGAGTAGTAGTAGTAGTAACAATAGGAGTATAGGAGTAGTAGTAGTACTAGTAGTAGTGGTAGTAGAGACAGTAGTAGGAGCAGCAGTAGCAGCAAGAGCAAACGTAAAGTGTTTTTTACAAAGATGATGCTAAAACAAATATTTCATAAGTTCATAAAATGGTAGATCGTAATCCAAATTAATATCCATCATCAATTTGAAATGGATAAGTTTTTAAAGTAACATCCATTCAGGAAAATACGATTCATTATGGATTCTTATAATATAACTATATTATGGTATAAAACACCATAAATTACCAGAATAAAAGAATGATTTATAATCTCAATGATAACGTCACATTTCCATTTTCACAAAGGCCAGTCTGAGCATTGATTCTTCTGCAACCATCTGGCTTTCAGGAAACAACACCTCTAAACTATAGTTTGTATTAATTTTAATTTAGGTGCAGTTTCGACGAATCAATAAAGTACTGACAATCGCTATACAGTTTCGACACAATTCAATATAGTATTGACAATCGCTACTAAACCTAGAACCAATGAATAGCCTTTAAGCTTATTAAGAATATTGCAATTACAGAATGCGTCAATAAATCGGGCGATTTGGCAGCGGTGTTTCTTTCTGGATCAGTTAGAGTGGGCAGGATGCCACTACCGCACCCAGCAGCCTACTTCATTTCCTTTTAGTTGCAATGGAGCCGTGGACTGGAGCACAACATGCTTTTGCCGTGAAAGCATTTTAGCAAAACGGTGACAGTTTCGTGATCGCTCGGCGTGAATTTCGAAGAGAGTTTGGTATTCATCGCAATGGTGCTGTTCCATCTGCCCATGCCATCAAGATCTGGGTTCAGAACTTTGAGGCTACTGGTTCTACACTAAATAAGAAAGGTGGGAGCATAAAAACAGCACGTACATCCGAGAATGTAGCGGCAGTGATAGAAGCCATTGAACGAAGTCCACGCCGGTCTGCCCGTCACCACGCTGCATCACTCGGGCTGTCCGAAGCAAGCGCTCGGTGGATTTTGCTCAAAGATCTCCAATTCTCTTTAAAATTCAAATTACTCATGCACTACACGAACACGGCTATGAAAACAGATTTGATTTCTGTCAGACTTTCTTGTAATTAATTGATCAACACCAAGATGTCGTTAACAACTTACTGATGAGCTTCGAAGCTCATTTCCATTTATCGGGTTTGTACAAAGCAAAATTTCCGCTATTGGTCAGCCGCAAATCCCAAAGAAATTTATGAGAGACCACTTCTCAGTTCCAAACTCACAGTAGGGTGCGCGATATCTTCGTTTGGAATTATTGGCCAGTACTTCTTTGAAGATGAGTGGGAAAGGGCTATAACTGTGACTGGACCACGTTACGTCACATGTTGGAGAGCTTCTTAGCTCCTGCAACTTTTCGTCTTGCAATCAAGGAAGAGACGTTTTTCCAGCAAGATGGGGCTACGTGCCACAGGGCACGAGCTTCTATGGCAGTTGTGAACAACCTGTTTCCTAACCATGTTATCTCCAGATATGGGACATCATATGGCCAGCCAGATCACCTGATCTTTCCACGTGTGATTTTTTTGAGGGTATCTGAAATCCCAAGTTTTCGAAATTCCAGCACCCCACACAGTTAAGGAGTTGAACATCGAATTCAGGAAGAAGCTGAACGAATTCCCGTTGAGATGCTGCAAAGAGGAATGAGTGACTTCAGGAAGAGACTTGCCGAGTGCCTACAGCGAAATGTGGTCATTTTCGGATTTATTTTTTGGGAAACAGACTTCTGTTTTCAGTGAATTAATTGAGAAAAACGAAATGCTTTTATGTTTACAATGTACTCATATGTATGAAAACCAAAGAAATACAACAGTTTAGTGTTCATAACGTTTTTAAAATTGTCCGATTCATTGACGCATCCTGTATAATAAAGCGAAACAGTAGACGAAATTTAATAGAACGATAAACAAATTTTGTGCTGCGGTTGTACTTTTTTCTGACATACAAAAGCTAACAACTCACAAACGGTCTCATGATTACGAAACCAAAAGCAAATTTAAAAATATGTATAAAGTCAATTACCCCCCAAATTTTTCTTCACCTCGTAGGTCAAAAGGTAGAGTCCAGACTAAGAGAAATACCCTGGTTCTCCAGGTTGGGGTTGGGCATGAGGGCAACAACTCCTCCTGTAAAAAGAATTATGTTCAGAAACCTAACAACCAGCCTCGGGTCAACCTGCGTGGTTTCATTCCTATGGCAGCACGCATTGGTTGTGGAGACTGGTTGTAGAGGCGGCCAAGGCTCACCCAGGTCTGTAGCGACGAGCGCTAGGTAGGTAGGTAAGTAGGTATATAAGCAATTGATGACGTGTTCTTCCATGAACAATTAATGTTCTCACGAAGTTACCTCCGCAAAATGGCGGTGCTGAGTGTTTCAGGAAGCAGCTAAAGACATAGGTTCAGTCACTTCCGAGTATTTCGAAAACCACTCCTTGCGTTAATGACAACTATCAACCCCTCTACTAAACCCACCCAAAAAATTCGCATGAACCTAGAAGGGGCATAGTGGTAGTCCTACAGACACAATCATTCCTGCTTCTTGATAAAAAGTTCCAGAGTTTCGAAAGTGGAGGTCTTTTCTTCTGAGTGAAACTACCGCCATCAACAGAATAGGGTGATATTGCCAGGAATATACGCCTATTCCCCTAGGCGTCTTCATGGTTTCGTGTTCAAACACAGTTACGATTATACCTTTCCTTTCATATCCCTACCAATTATCGCCACACAAGTAGTCATTATTTGTCATTTCGCAACATTCGGTAAGATGAAGATAAAGTTGTCCCTGTGCCTAATTAAATCATATCGGGAAGTGAAGGTTTAGCTCCATCATTCTTGACGTCGTCATTGGACGGGATTGAATGGTCAGCATCACGCCTCGGCCGCTTCACCACTAGGATGAAGCCTCGGTTCCCATTGGATAGGAGGTTGAGTGGGTCGCAGAGCCGTTCTCGATGCTGTGGAGAAGAACAAAGTTCCTTCACTTGCGCTGAATAGAACTCCAGACCGTCCTTGCCGTAGCTCGTCGATATACCGACTCAGATATCCGGGATAATTTCGATAACATACATTAACCAAAATTAAAAACAGTTATCTTCTTTACGGATGTGAACGGTGTTGAAACAGAGTTTTCTTAGAGGAAGGTTTAACCTGAAACTAGTCGCCTTTAATTTAAGGTCGTATTTCCCTGGGGTCGACTCAGCCTCCAACAGAAATGAGTACCAGGAATCTTCCTGGGGGTAAAGGGCGGTCGGCGCGTAAGACTGACAACCTCACAACCATCTGTCAGTCGACCGTCTAAAAATGTGGAAGCCTCAACACATCACAAACCTATGAATCTCCACGGCCTGTGACAGGGATAAACTTACCTTTTTACCTTACCTTTACCTTTCGTTCAGTAAGATCAGTGCTATATGAGACAAAATTTTAAAGCTTTATCCGAATTCTGTGACCTATGGTTCAATACTTCCTTATCTCTGCTTTTTAAGGCGCTTCCAGTAGCTCAGACTACTCTGCACGACGCTGAATTATTAGACTACAGTTAACAATTAACTGAGAACGTAAAAGATAGGTAAAGCTATCCCTAAAACAGGCTGTGAGGCCCATAGAGTTGTGAGACGTAGAGGCTCCCACATTTTCTAGAAAATCGAATCACAGATGGCGGTAAGTTTGTCAGCATTACGCGCGCTGAATCACCAGGAAGATTCCTGATACTCATTTCTGTTATAGGCTGAATCGACCCTGGGCCATAGTGCGGCTGAAATGATTAGGTCAATTAAAAACTCCAATGACTTCAACGAAAATCAAACACGCGACCATCCGGCTTGTAGCATAGTGTCTCAACCAACTACGCTACCGTGTGAGAAGAAAATGGAGGGGAAAATTCGTGGCCTAATGTAACGTATTATCTATGAATTTGAGTGGACGTTCTGAGAAAAACAACGAAGCATCCCAGTCACGAGTCGGTGTCCTGCAAGAAGTACGAATCGAGCACCACGAAAACACAAGTCAGGAACGATACGGCTTGGGAGAACCTGTTCGGTCGGAATATTCTCTTGACAGAGACTTCTCAGAAAGTACCGTTATTTCATTTCCGGTGGAGAACACTTTGCGGAAGGGTAAGCGCAAATGGAGTTATTTCTGGCTAGACCGCTCACTCTCTGGTTGAAGGTGATACACCTAACTGTGATTCTCGGTTCCTATTAAGGCGCGTCCACATTACTCGTGGTCGTGGTCGCCAGGCTTGTGCTCGTCGGGAGACTCGTCTGGCTTCTACTTATGCTCGTAAATCTTCATCCACACTACTTCAGTTGCTCGCCAGGCTTCGGCGAGTGAGGATCCGTACATTTACTCGTAGTGTGTATAGGCTGTAGTCGGATTTTAATTTATTGGCTATAGTTTTTAAATTAAAAATTTAAAATTTGCTTGTCTCGTGACTTGTCATATCGCCCACATTACTCGCGAGCATAGCGAGTCACACGAGCACGAGTAATGTGGGCGCGCCTTTACACAGATTATGTTTAGCCGTTGAAACAATGTACAGGCTATCACATACTCTTATCGTGTATGCATTTACGCTTTTACAATATATGCTTACAAGCTGTATGCATGTATCATTGTACGCGACCAAATACCACACTAATTCGTTATGGTACAGTGATAGACACGTGCAACATCTACTTTAACATTGAGTGCATCCTTATTCTGCGTATGGAACACATTTTCGAGTCATATTCTAATCTCAGATTAAACAAAGATCATTTCCCCAACTACGTATGTACACGTAGAATTGGGATGTTCTAGCAATTGGCTGATTAGATAGATAGACAGACAGATAGATGGATAGATAGGTTAGGTTTCCTTACACCATTTCGCATGGACCACACGGAAAACACAACTTGTATTGTTAAGGGGCGTGTTTACTGATTCGTTGCCTAGCAATGGATGTCCTATTCTTGCGCTCGTAGGCTCAAGCCGGAATGTGTTTACCGAATCGTTGCCCAGAAATGAGTATACATGTCACATTAGGTATCAGCTTTAATCCAATGATATGGAATTAAATCCAGACCACTTAGGTCTGATTTTTAGGCATGGCGCAAAAATTAGGATTCATAAATATGTTAATATTTGGAATTTGTCGATATATGAAGAGACAAGCACTTATTAAACTTCTATACAAATATTTACTGTTGTAATACAGAATATACAGACGAACTTCAGTTGAAGATTTGAAGACTGCAGGTTGCAAGTTGCAGATTGTAAGTAGGCTGGCTGAAGAAGACCGATTCTCTCGAGTCGTGTCTCACGTTACGACCGACGGACAGTAGGTCAGTCTGTCTCGGAATAAAGCACCCACCTGGGGCTCATGACCAGATTTTTATTACTGCTAGACAGTTGAGAGTTTGTTGATGTGGGGCGCTCTCTGTCGAGAGAACGGGAATGTCGTTTACAATCGCTGCTGGGCCTCGCCAGCACAGTCATTCTTGGGTCCGAATTCTGAGATTCGAGCTTACCCTTTCTGTCGTCTCCTACGACTCGCAGGGCTACGGTGGAAGTATTTTACCCCGCTCGATTCTCTCTGAGTCTGAGTCTTGTGTTATGACCGACGGTCAGTCATCCAGTCAGTCTTGGAATAAAGTACCCATCTGGGGCTTACGACCACACTTTTATTACGGTCAGACAGTTACGGGTTTGTTGATGTGGGGCGCTCCCTCGTCCTCGCCAGCGCAGTCATTGTCGGGTCCGAATCCCGTGGGACTCATGACCATATTTTACTGTCTCAGACTCAAAACTTCCCTTTGCATCGCAAGAATATAGGATCCTTCCTTACAAAGTTTCGTTCCGACCGTGTAATGCACATCTGGGAGGACCGTTCTGTTCTTGATTTGGCTACGTGAATACCTTCATTATTGAGTCGTTGCTAAGCAGTGAATAATTCCTAGCTATAATTGCACAATAAGAGTGCTGTCGTTACAACATTTCGTTTAACGCGTGCCGTTCCCACAATGTCATTTTCGCAACATATCGAGAGTTGAGAACACCTACTGTGTGTCTAAAACTTCTCCGAGTGTATGTAATCATCAGATGGTGATGTAAATCGTTTCTCGACTACAAGCTCCTTAAATTATACCAGTATTTTCAATGTAGAATGGAAACCAAAGATTTTATATACATGATTGCGATAAACACAAGGCTTTTCTTCCGTATGAATGTCTCCTGAAGACATGACATACTCTTAACATGTATTAGATAACAGATATGTAGAAACGTAAGAATGAGTAACCGATAAATATCAACGGGGCGTAGTGAATATGCAGAAAATTAAGGTGTGTGAGAAAACAAGGGAGGTCCATTTGTATTCACATGTACACCAGCAAACAAAGAATACAAATAAAAGGGCATTGCACTGAATTAAGCCAATGTTCCACGAAAATTAGACACGGAACGTACATCGTGATAGCTTCACAATGTGTGTATCTTTTACCTCAATAGTCACCACAGTCAGTTGCCACTGAGCAGTGAGTAGAATGCGGGGGGGGGGGGGGGGNGGCAGCGGAACGGAACAACGAGAGTTAAATTGAATTGCAATATCCACACATGCACATTGTGTACCCTCAGTATTTTGTCTGTTTCACTGAATGAATGCTCTGCCACTGGATGCGAAACAAACATTCACTTGCATTGTGAACGTGTGCACAGTGCAGTACTTTGTATTGTGTTGTACTATTGTGGTTATATTCAAACTATATGTATATAGTACATGCCAAGCAACAATAACGTCTCCAATAAAGAGAACAACAGTAGACTGGGGGGAATATGTATATATATATATATATATATTCACCAGACGGAATAAAGTTTAACAATAGTGGGGCATAACCTGATAGATCCTGTGATGATCAATGTCATGTAAATTCAATCGTGCGAAGTAACAGAGTCTGAAATAAACCGGGCATGACTTGAATGGCCATTAACATTCAAGTGTTACGTTAGCCACGCTTATCAGTCTATAAACTACAGAACACTGCAAAGCTGATAATGTCTGCATAAGAATTAATTTTTAGTGTGTACCATGAGGAGCTTCATAACTTGTACTCTTCCCCAAGTATAATTAGAATGATCAAATCAAGGAGGATGAAGTGGGAATGGTATGTAGTACAAATTGGGGAGAAGAGGAATGCATATAGGATATTTGTGGGAAAGCCGGAAGGAAAGAGACCACTGGGAAGACCAAGACGTAGGTGGGTGAACAATGTTAAAATGGATCTTAGAGAGATAGGATCGGGTGGTATGGATTGGATTGATCTGGCTTAGGATAGGGACCAGTGGAGGGCTCTTATGGACACGGTAATGATCCTTCTGCTTCCATATAATGCTGGGAAATTCTTGAGTAGCTGCAGATTTGGCTTCTCCTCAAGAATGGCTCAGCTCCACCCAACAGGCGTATTTAGGTGCTACGGTAACGCTCTAAATTTGTTTGAGGTTCTCAGTACAGTATAACTATGGGAAGATTATGGTATTCTGGAATGTGACACCGGGCAATAGACAGCTGCTGACTCTTCGTAGAAACCTGCAGTTTACATCTTCTGAAGATGGAGGCAGCAAGTTCCTCCGAATTGCTCGTAACTACTGAAAGAAGAAACCTTCAGAACTTGTCGGAGCTACCGGCTTTCTTTAATGAGATATTTCATGATTTTCCTCATTCCCTTTAGGCCGGGATATAGCCTGAAATAGGCCATGACGGCCTGCTTTCTTCACATTCTTACTCACTCACGATTCAAGAACACCAGTCAGTCTACTCGACACTGCATAGATCTAGTCTCCATGTTAGGTGGGTCCCTGGCAATATTCCATGGCGCGTCCTCAGGTTGCGGATAGAGGAGACGGCCTCCAGATATGCAAGGTGGCTATGAATATACTGAATAAACAATAGCGTACAGCCGACAAGGGGAGGTCCTCCAGCATCGAGGTTGGTTCTGGGGCTAAAGACTCCTCACCGTAAAGAATAATACGCTTCTTACGATATGCACACAAAGCATCGGACCTGGACGAATTCTCTGGATAAATGACCTAAGCTAAGAAAAATGGGCATGAGATTCGGTACATGGAATGTTAGAAATTTGTATCCGGCAGGTTCGCTCAGGCACTGGTGGAAGAAATACCAAAATATAAGTTAGATTTAGCGGGAGTACAGGCCGTGCCATAGCTCAGGCGGTTAGTCGCTGGCTTCCCACGGCGGCGGCCAGGGTTAAATCCCGGGTCTGGACAAGTGGGATTTGTGGTGGTCAAAGTGGCGCGGGGGCGGGATTTTTCCGAGTACTTTGGTTTCCCCTACCAATCTTTATTCCACCAAATTCTCCATCATCATAACCACCCGGAGCAGGTACAATAGGCCAATCAGTGGACGCCGTGCCGAGTGGACACAGTTGGAATCCAACCCCCACTAAGCGAATTAGTGGGAGTACAGGAGGTGAGATGTGACAGAGCTTGCACAGAACCAACAGGTGAGTATATATTTTTCTTTGGAAAGAGGAATGAAAATCATGAATTTGGTACTGGTTTTTTTCGCACATAAGAAAATCATATCAGCAGTTAACAAAGTGAAGTGTGTTAGTTTGCGGTACATAATACTAAGAGGTCGCAGGTCTGATATCATTGTCCTGAATGTTCATGCCCCAATAAAGGATAAAATTGATGATATGAAGGACAGATTCTAAGAACTATTCCATATATTCCCTAAATATCACATGAAAACTTCGTAATAATATTTCAATGCCAAAGTAGGCAAACAAGACATTTCGACCTGGGAATAAGAGTTTGCACGAAATTAGCAATGACAATAGAGTTAAGAGTAGTAATTTATGCCACATCAAAAAATATGATTGTCAGAAGTATAATTTCAACATCGTAACGTTCAAGAATATCCTTGGACATCTGATGGAAAGACTCACAGTCAAATGGACCGTATTTTGATAGATACGAGACGGTATTCAAGAATACTTCATGTCTGATCGCTCAGGACAGCGCACTCTGATACTGACCACTATCTGGTGGTGGCAAAAGTTACGGAGACACTAAAGTGAATAAATAAGCAACGCACAGATTTCATATGGAGTGGTCCAGTCTCAAGACACTAAATGAAGTAGAGGGTAGAGAGCAGCACCGTGTTAAAGTCTCAAAGAGGTTTGCGGCTTTGAAAAGCTTACTGGCTGACATGGATATCAATAGAACTTGAACTAGTATTAAAGAGAATATAAAAATTTCAGCCAAAGAGAGTCTAATTTATTATGAACTGAAGAAATATAAGCCACGGTTCGACGAAGGATGCTGAGAATTACCAGATCAAAGAAAACAAGCCAAATTGCAGTGGTAACAAGATCCAGGGGAAACAAATGGGGATAATCTGACCCATGTAAGACGTGAAGCCAGGAGGCATTTCAGGAAAAAAGATGGAACACCTTCAAGACAAAATTAATGAGCTTGTAAGAATAAGAACTAGAACATTAGAGACCTCTATAAAGCAATAAACGAATTTAAGAAGGAATACCAACTTAGAAGTAGCTTAGTGAAGGATGAGAATGGTGATCGCCTTGCAGAATCCCACGGTATTTTTAATAGGTGGAAGAACTACTTCCCTCAATTATTGAAATGTCATAGTGTCAGCGATGTTAGGCAGATAGAAGACGTATAACTGAGTCATTAGTACCTGATCTTAGTCCTATTAATGTTGAAATTGCTACTGAAAATTTGAAAACGTATAAATCACAAGGTAGTTAGCAAATATTACCGCTTTATTACAACCGTCACAACAAAACACATATCAAGATCAGTGCTTAGTTTCGGCCGAAACTAGGCAATGATCTTGATATTTGTTGTGTTGTGACGGTTGCAATAAAGAGGTTGTATATTGTAACACAACAGGGTGCATGAAATGAAAATTAGTTAGCAAATACCGGCAGAACTACTTAGCCAGGAGGTGAAATATTACGTTCTGAGATCCATAAGCTCATTAAATCTATTTGGAATAGGGAAGGATTGCCTGATTAGTGGAAGGAGTCTATTATTATACCAATTTACAAAAAAGGTGATAAAACTCGCTTTAGTAATCATTGTGGTATATCACTTCTATCGACTTCATAAAAAATGTTAATTCCGTACTCAAAGGTAAGTCCACATATAGATGAAATTATTGGGGATCATCGGTGTGGGTTTCGACGTAACAGATCAACTACAGATCAGATCTTTTGCATTCGTCAGATATTGGGGAACAAATGGGAGTACCATGAGACAGTACATCAGCTATTCGTAGCCTTCAAGATTTTTTTGATTCAGTTAGGAAGGAAGTATTGTACAATATTCTGATACAGTTCGGCTTATTCATGAAACTGATTATGTTGATTAAAATGCATTTAAATGGAACGTACAATAACGTCTGCATAGGTAAATATTTGTCTGATACATTTTTATCGAAAATTGCCTAAAACAAGGGAATGCTTTATCGCCCCTGCTTTTAACTTTGCTTTTGAATATACCATTGGGAATTTCCAGGAAAACCAAGTAGGACTGAAATTAAATGGGGCACATCATCTTCAGGTCCGTCTATTGTGATGATATAAATCTGTTGGGAGATAACATAGGTACCATAAAGAAATCATAGAAACTTTAATTGCCGCTAGTAGGGAGGTTGGTCTAGAAGTAAACACACAGAAAAGTATAGGTTGCTGTCTCCTCATCAGAATGCAGGGCAAAATCATGTCATAAAGCTAGCTAACAGAGGTTTTGAAAATGTGGCACAGTTCAGATATTTGAGAAAGCATATAACAATTCAAAACCTGATTCACGAGGAAATCAAGAGGTGATCGAATGCAGGTAATGGTTCCTACCATTCAGTCCAGAACCTTTTGTCTTCTCATCTGCTGTCTAAAAACATATAAATTAGAATATATAAAAGAATAATTTTGCCTCTGGTTCTGTATTGTGTGAAACTAGATCTCTGATATTAAGGGAGGAACATAGACTGAGGGTGTTTGAGAACAGGGTGCTGAGGAGAAAACAGCATAACGAGGAGCTTCATAATTTGTATCCTCCTCCACATATAATTAGAATGATCAAATCAAGAGGCTTGAGATGGGCAGGGTATGTAGCTCGAATGGGAGAGAAGAGGAATGCATACAGGATATTTGTGAAAAATCAAGAAGGAAAGAGACCACTTGAATGACCAAGACGTAGGTGAATGGTTAATATTAAAATGATTCTTAGGGAGATAGGATGGGGTGTTATGAACTGGACTTATCTGGTTCTGGATAGTGACTTATAGAGGGCTCTTGTGAACATGGTAATGAACTTTCGGGTTCCACAAATTGCTGGAAATTTTTTGAGTAGTTGCACAATTGGCGACTTCTAAAGAAGGACTCAGCTCAATGGAGTTAGTTACAGACCCAAACTTTCTTTTCTTCACAGCGTCCAGACCGTCTCTGGGCCCATGACCATTCCCCGCGGTTACACCAGTCGCCTCCATCTATTGCCGTGGTCAAGAATACGTGAAGAATTCCCCTGCAAGTCTTTATGGCGCTGTGCTCAGTTAGGCAGAGATAAATTACATGATTTTATTCAAGGTTGATACTAGCCTGTCTCCTTGAGTTTTGTTAATAGAATATTTATTGCTGTGCCTGTTATTTTCCAAGTGACAGACCACTGTAACTTTCGGCAGACGCCTGTTTTAAGTACTTCTACAATGCACTTGATAAAGGATGAGCCACACTGAATGTTATCCAGGTGCATGAGGCCTTCCTGATCTAGGGGTAACGATATCGACAGCTTCTGTGATCTACTGGTCACAATTCCTGGCTAGAAATCCAGAGGCCTCGTGGTCGATTCCCGGCGCTACCACATTTTGTGGGAAGTAGTGGGTCTGGAACGGAGTCCACTCAGCCTCGCGGGGATAATTGAGTAGCTATTTCAACGAAATAGCGCCTCCGGTCTAGAAAACCGAGATTAATGGCAGTGGGGATCTGGTGCGCTGACCACGTGACACCCTCTATCGGCAACAGTTGACACTAACTTCGCCGTCAAGCGGCGGTCGCTCGATCGATATTGTTCGCTTGCTGACTACAGGCCACGGAATTTGTTCTTTTTTAGCCTTCAAAGTTGACATGCCTCTAAACGGACTAAGTGAGAGACAGAGATATATCTACCCTGACGTTACCTGCGACCCTGTTTTAGCGTTAGGTCAACATAATCTATCACAACTGTTTCATGTTTCAATGCACACAATTTACGAGTAGTACGGTTTCTTAAATATCACCCTAAATACTAATGGCTTCAAATGATAGCATTTTTATGTCCTATATCTAACCGTAGCTTCCCTTACTGTATTATTTGTTCGCTCACTCATGGTGCTGAGCCGTTCTTGAGAAGCCGCCAATTTTGCAGCTACTTAAGAACTTCCTAGCATTTTATAGAACCTGAAGATTTATTACCGTGTTCACAAAAGCCCTATACTGGCTCCGATCCTGAGCCAGATCTATCCAATCCAAACCATCTCATCCTATTTCTCTAAGGTACACTATAATATTGTCCACCCACCTACGACCTGGTCTTCCCAGTGGCCTCTTTCCAGCTGGCTTTCCCGCCAATATCCTATATGCATTCCTCTTCTCCCCTAGTCGTACTACATGCCCTGCCCAACTCATTCTCCTTGATTTGATCATTCTAATTATACTTGGAGAAGAGTACTAATTATGAAGCTCCTCATTATGCAGTTTTCTCCTACCTACTCTCACGATTGTATATTTGTTAAGTTTCAAAATTAATTTAGAAAAATAAAAAGTTTTAAATTCGCTTTCTGCAGGCTTATTAATCACAATTAAACCTATTTAAAAGTGAATTACAGCAAAAATATAAGAACCTACAATATACGTCTTATCGTATCTCGGCACATTCCTTGTAACCAGGACCCACAAAATTTATACCCTTGCAAAAAAGCAGAATATGAAAGGAGTACCACGACAAACGTTACCGCTATTTATATCATTTTCATAGTTTTTAATAGTTCAATTAACATTTAAACAAAACAAGTGATGTAAGTGAATAATTTTTATATGTACAGCCCTCACAGGCTGACACAATTAACACAGTGTAACAATTTACGTTGATGATACATATCTGTCCATGGTCCCTGTGTGGCCGTTAGCTGGTAGGAAGACACAGAATAGGTGGTTCAGCCAGCATTGAAGACTATGTAGTGCATATATACTATATCACGTAAAATGGCTGTTAATCAGAAGCCTGTTACACTGAAACCTGGATGCCTCTCGTCGGCCATTGCCTTCCCAGAACCAATGTAACATACTTCTACACATTGTAAATAATTAAATATTACTAAAAAGTAAAACTGTCGCAGTTCCTAACTCATTAAGCACTACGCTATGAAGCCGTATAGGGGAGTGGATGTATAGACCCATGATTTCTTCACATCGGCACTAGTTGGAGGTGACTGGTCAGCTTCATGCCCTGGCTGCTTTACTCCCGGGGAAAGAGCCCCCGGTACCCATTTGACAGGAAGCTGGGTGGGTCCAGAGCTGGTCTGGATGACATGGAAAAGTGAAAATTCTTGCCCCCATTAGGACTTGAACCCCGACCCCTTGGTCGTCCAGCTCGTAGCCAGTCGCTATACCGACCGAGCTACCCCGGCTCCGATAAAATATTATTACTCTCCCAAAAATGATTTGCGGCATACCATGGCCGACGTCTTGCCCAGCCCTTATGTATAGCCTGTGCTCTTGGTATGTGACACAAGACAAATGGAAGAAGAGAAATCCAGGAGCCCTTAAAAATGTCACAAATACTAATTCTTAAACCCGGCTCTACTTGTTGAGAGGCCGCCAGAAGCAAGTTCTTCAGCTCAACCACTCCTGGAAGCCACTATGGTATGACGTATCAAAAACGCAAATTTTCGTTTTTCTTTTAATTATTCATATTTGGGTTTCTTCAAACCCCTTCCCACATTCAACCTAGCTTCTGCACTTGAAACCACAGCGCACGTGTCACTTAGGAAAACAAGTAACAGAAGTAGAGAGGAAGGGGTAACTGGTCCAACCCTCATATTAAGATGTGGCTGTGAATACGAATACATGACTACACCCTTATTTGACTACTACACTACACTTACCACCGTGATTATGTCACGTGGAAATACTGGTTTTCAAAGATGTCATAACTGGTTGTTAATATCTAAGTAACAACAAATCAAACAAACTCGTGGCCTGTAGTCCGCAAACGAACTACACCGACCGAGCGACCGCCGCTTGTCGGTGTACTTAGTTAGTTATTTAGAGAGGGTGGGTTTCCCCATGCACCGCGACCAGTTTGATCTATTGTGCTTCCCTCTATGATATTCTACCAGTCTCTATACCCTACCGATAAATGGTGCGTACCATCAGTCCCGCCGAGCAAGCGAGTTCGGCCACTTGCTTATAGCGGTATCTATAATGCTTCCCCCATCTATCAGAGGCCTTAGAGACTATTGTTGGGCGGGAAACGTCCTGGAATTTGGCTCAGTGATCCCCTTTGGCGATATGAGGTTCTTTTACGTGCCGTAAAGTTACGACACGGGACACACAGCTTAAAGTCCCTCCCGGAGGACTTGTTCCCTGAATTTTTCCGCCCTTAAAAATTCGACGACCTCCGCCGGGTATTTGAACCCGCGTACTATGAGTCATGAGGTGGGAACGTTACCTCTAGACTACGGAGGCCGCTTGTCGGTGTACTTAGTGCCAACTTTAGGGGAGAGAAGGTGTCGCGTGATCAGCGCAACGAATCCTTGAAATAGCTCCTCAATTATCCTCACGAGGTTGAGTGGACTCCGTTCCAGACCCACTATTTCTTACAAAATCTGGTAGCGCCGAGAATCGATCCCGGAACCTCTGGATCTGTAGCCAGGAACTCTGACCACTAGACCACAGAGGCGGTCATCTAAGTAACTACGTAAGATCTGACGTCATATTGTGCACATCAAATAGTTTCGAGCCGTGTTACTCACGGACTCCCCACTGCGACGTCCCGGGCCCGATCCCATATCAGGTCATGTGGCATTTGAAGGGGACAAAGCGGCACTGGGGCAGGTTTTCTCAGAGGTTCATCCTGCGAGGTCTTGTTCCACCAACGCTCTCTACTCATTTGTCGTCCCACAATCGAAGCTATACAGTACAGATACTGAGAAGGCTGTTATGTAACAAACTAAGAAATTAAATTATTAAATATTGTGACACATAGACCCATTTCTAGGCAACACCCGAAATAAACGCAACCAACAATAGAAAAGGTATTGGAAGACGTTTTTTCTATGTGGATCGGGCCATAGCCAGTGATAGGCAACGGGCCAATAAACACGCATTCTGATAATAGAAGAGGTGTTTTCCATGTAGTTCGCTTATATCTATGGCTAGGTAACGGCCAATAAACACGCATTCTTTACACGTGACATATGTTTTCCGTGAGGTCCGACCTGAGTCTATATATCGAGAGGTGAACCAAGAGAAGACTTAGCTTGTCCTAGCGATTTGTGAAGAGGGCAGATTAAGAGATAGCGCTACAATTGATTGTGATTAGGAGTGATTGTAATAGAGGATGTTATTGAATCCAATCATCCAATCAACAATCCGTTATTACTGGCAATGGAACCATAAACATATGACAATACTCATTCAAACCTTCCTTAAATTTTATAATTCATACGTTTAATGGAGATTTATGATCCTATAAATAAATAACACCATTAATGCTCTTCCTTATCTTTCATAATGGTAGTACCAAGTACATACCAGTCCATGTATAATGTGTAATGTGTAATACATTGTGAAGTGTATACACATTGGTAGACAAAACTCTGTGAACACATTCCTGTACAAGCCAACGCACGCAAGAATAGGACGTCCATTACTAGGCAATGGACCAGTAAACACATGTCCTTAACGATAGAGGCTGTGTTTTCTGGTGGTCCGCCTGAGGGGTTATAAAAGTTCACAGAAAACGGCCACGAGCCCCAGATGGGGCTCGACACCAAGACTGACTGACTGACTGACTGATTGTCAGTCTCAATATGACTTTGACTTTGGACCAAGCAGTCGGAAGTGAAAAATCGAGTTTCGGGACACCAGCCTGGCAGGATATGAGCTTTGAAGCAAGGGAACTGAATTGAGTCGAGTCTTCGTAAGTGGCAGCTACAGAATACTGGCAACTGAATTGAGTCGAGTCTTCGTAAGTGGCAGCTACAGAATAATGGCAAGAAAGGAATTGCTTTCTGAAAAGAAGACTCCATGTGTGATTTGAAGTAGCAGTAAGACTGTTATAAATCCGTTGCCTGGATACGACTAATGAAGTCTGAGAACACTAGTGCGTGTGTAACTGTGAACTATAAATTGTGCTGATGAGCGAGAGCGCTGTATTGCCTGTAGTCCCGAGTTGCATGATTGCTTAAGGTGCAATAATACAATCATCCAATCCAGAACCCGTCTTATAAATCGCCCCTAAACGTGACAACATATTTGTATTTTCTTGTATGCTACTACCCAAAATGAAACAAGGCAACTTAAATGGATTAAAATTCTCTGATTACAATTAGCATAATTGTTAGTCTAAAATATCTGGACTCACCACAATTATGAACATGAAACAAAGTTAACAACAGATTCACGATCGTAAGTTACTGTACGGTAATTATCCATATTACCACTCTAAAATATGCAAGCCCCGTGTTAGCCCCAAAACTTCCTTGTAAACTTTTAACGGCTATATCTCGCTTGCCTTAAATCCATTTAAGGCTGTCAGAACAGAGCACGTGGTTGTTTAATCGTTTCACTGCTCGACGCTTCGGCAACTGCGTATGTACGAGTAACTGCTGAAGTGTCTAAGAGGTTCTGAGGGGTGTATAGGCAATATGGAGAAGCCGGGTTAGCTCAGTCGGTTTAGATATTGGGCTATGGGCTGGACGGCCGATTCTTGGGAAAGACAGGATATTTTTATTTTCTCCATAGCGCCCACATTGGATCCAGCGCTCACCCAGGCGATGGATAGCGGTAGCTAATTCCAAGGGGGAAAAAGCAGGAGCGGCGTGAAGCTGACCACCACCTCTGCCTACTCTTTGTTTTTCCTTGGCACTACAGCCCCAGTGGGCCTAGGCCTACCTCCATGAAACTCTCCGTTTCACTTCGGTTCTACTATATCTTAGACATACGGTAGGACTCCTTGGACGGGTGATCAGATCGTCGCAAGGCCTCTACCTGTAAACAAACACAGAAAAACGCACACAAACATCCATGCTCTGAGTGGGATTCGAACCCACGATCTCGGTTTCCGAGCGAGCGAAGACAGTGCATGCCTTAGACCTCTCGGCTACCGTGACCGAACCCTCTGCCTACTCTATAAGTTATTAGTGATGGAACTACTAGTAAAAAGGTAGAAAAAGGTAAAATGTCCCTGTAACAAGCAGTGAGGGCCCATAGGGTTGTGATATGTTGAGGCTCCCATATTTTTTAGATAATCGGCTTACAGTTGACGGTGAGGATTTTAACCTTTTGCGCAGGCCACAATTTACTTCCAGGAAGAATCCTGGTACTCATTTCAGTCGACCCCAGGACAGTAGTGAGGCTGGAAGGATTAGACAAATTGAAAAATCCAATGACCTCATTGGGAATCGAAGCCGCGACCTTCCGGCTTGTAGCACAGTAACTCAACCGACTGCGCCACCGCGTGCGCCCCAGAGCTAGAGGTACCCAACTCATCTTTATGGCACGGAAACATGTTTGCCCTTTACCTTCACAGACTATATGGCATGTGTGTGCATATATGTAACGCAGACACACACACACTTCCCTTGCAGGAAGAAGAGATTTTTCTCAAAGAAGTAGAGTGCAGACTACCCCTGGGCCCACCCAGCCTCCTATCCAGTTGGTATTGGAAGCCTTCGGGTGGCGGTAAATTGGCAGGGACGTGAAGCTAATCACTCATCTCCACCCAGTGCCTAGGTCAAGAATGGTGGAACTATACTTCCACTCCACCTTGTCCTGATGATAAGGGTAAAGTTGTTTCCATGCTTAACTACGCCATGAACGCGTATGTGGAGTGGATCTATAGATCCATATTTTCTTCACCTCGGCCCTAGTTGGAGATGAGTGATCAGCTGCACGCCTAGGCCGCTTTACCCCCGGAGAAACAGCCCCCGGTACCAATTGGATAGGACGTTGGGTGGACCCAAGGGCCGGTCTGGACGACTTGGAGAAGAGAAAATTCTTGGCCCTACCGGGACTCGAAGTCCGACTTCTCGGTTGTCCAGCCCGTAGCCAGTCGGTATACCGACTGCATTATTCCGGATCATATGTATCGATGACATATTTAATTAATTAAACAGATGGATAATTTTATATTTCCACCTTCTACTTTATACGGGGCATTCACCCACTTACAGGGCCTAAGAGTATGTTTCGCACTTTCATTTGTACGACGAACGGCGAGCAACCTGCCAGAAGAAAAGCGATAAAAGTGGTCACGCTAACCTTCATCCGTCGAACTCAGGGTTCGGATACAAATTCCCATGGGATAAGAACAAATCCCCGCAGCTTGATGTCTTGCCCTGTATACCCGCAACCTTTGGATAGAGTATTCTCCTACAGGAAAGCCAATTACAGTAAATGAAACATGACTCAGTATACCGCCAAGTTAAGTGGCAGATGCAGACGGACTTAGAGGAAGCCGAAACGCAGGAGGCTGATCACCCTCGGGGGGAGGTGTGACTGCATACTTTCTTCAAGTGAGGGCATTAATTATAGGCCATTAAGATTACAGTGAAGGCTACCGTCAATTACAGTACGTTTAAAAATCACAAGACTGCTAGGTCTGTTTGTAAATGCAATATCAATCTTAGCCCAGAGATCGGATATCTTGACTGAGGTATTTCATAATTTTCCTCATTCCCTCCAGATAAACATCGGAACATCGGCTAAAAATAGGACACGACTGCTTCCTTCCGTACTGTCCTCAAATTTGTTTTCCACTAATCACTAAGTAGCTGATCACAGTGGCCACGGGATCTAAGGCACGAAATGTCTTCATCCGCTCGAACACTCGAATCGTGAGCTTCAATCCCACTCGAGGCATGGATTGTTTGTCTGCGATTATTCTGTGTTTGTGCTGTTCTGCGTGTAGGTAGCGGCCTTGCGGCTGACTGAGCCTCCGTCAAAGAAGTCCCACCTACCAAGATTTAGAAACTGAAGTGAAATGAAGCGTTTCACGGATGCCCTGTGTCCCAAGTGGGAGCAAGAGGAATAAAGACAGAGACAGAGGGGACGGACGGACGGACTGNATAGATAGATAGATAGATAGATAGATTAAAAAATAAATTCGCTTAGTGGGGGGAGGAGTCCAGCTGGGTCCACTCGGCACGGCGGCCACTGATTGGCCTATTGTATCTGCCCCTGGTGATTATGATGATGTAGGATTTGGTGGAATGAAGATTGGCAGGGGAAACCGAAGTACTCGGAGAAAACCCACCCCAACGCCACTTTGACCACCACAAATCCCACTAGACCAGACCC
>NW_019724587.1:1998817-2018951 GCF_002891405.2 Cryptotermes secundus | reverse complement strand
ATAGATAGATAGATAGATAGATAGATAGATAGATAGATAGATAGATAGACAGACAGAGAGACATACAGACAGACAGATAGATAGACAGATATAATCACTAAATAAATTAGCGAAAATGCGCTTTTTAAGAGCAGTAGCAGAATACGCACTACTACGAAAGAAACGTAATGCAAACCTAAGGCAAGAACTTCAGCTGCTCTCCCTCTTATCCATGATTATAAACATCGGTAAAACTGGTATGAACATTTCGGGGAATGAAAGGTGAGTGGACCCCGGAGTGTGCAATGAACCACATACCCCATAGGAGGAAAAGACGAGGACGCCCGCACATGAGAAAGGACCCACAGTTTCCTTAGGAGCCGATAGAGTCTGAAGTTCTAAACTGTGAAGATTATGATAACTAATCATCCTGTAATTGGGCATAATATACTCAAAACTATTAAAAACGTCTTCCAGTAAGTGAAGTATAAATAAAAATATATCTCGCTGAGGCTTTAGAAGTCATTTTGTTCAAATAATGTTTAATGTCTTCCTTTCGCAAAATTGCAGGCATTAAGTTATTATGAGTATAAATCTATTTTTTAAAGTAAGCTAAAATTATCGTGTTATAAATAATTACCCTTATTCATTTAAAGCGATTCTTATTTATTACTGTATAGAGCAGTGATAATTATGTGTACCACTTTCTTTGCTGCTCAATAGTGAGATATTTTGCTAAGAGAATTCATTTTTAGTTTTCGTTTAGTATTGAGAAGAAACAATTACATATTTTCGTACAATATAATTAACCGACTGGTGCCCCCAGTGGTGACGCTGAATGTTTTCTTAAAGCTTACGACCTACTTCTAAAATACAACGTTGAAACAGCTCCCACCCTAAGACTTTCCGATAAATTTGTCGGTCTTGAAGTGGCAGAAGGGAGAAGGAATATTGTGTGTGTGTGTGTGTGTAAGAGAAATGTTTAATTTTATCTAGCTCTGCCTCAAAATGAGTTTCATATTATGACATATCTAGAAAGTGTGTGCCTTCTAAATGTTTATTAATCGTTAAAATTTGTACAAAATATAATTCGCAACATAATTGTACCGGCTGAACTCAATAGGGTATCAACTCTGTAAATCATTCTAACCTAAGAGGTACATTACTTCTCCTTTTTGGATATAGTATGATTTTGAACCGATAACAAATTTGTTCATATAAATCATTTTATGGCATAACATCGTTCTGACGAGATAAAACTAAGGGCATTAATAATGACACCACTTTCTGGTCATTAAACTCCGTGGCTGTAGTTCGGAAGCGAACTATACCGACCGAGCGTCCGCCACTTGTCGGCGAAGTTAGTGCCAACTTTAGCGGAGAGAGAGTGTCGCGTGTTCAGCTCAACGTATCCCCACGGCAGTACATTTTCGGTTTTCTAGACTGGTCATGTACATAAATAATATTATTTTCTTCTACCTTAATGGGTGCTTCAGTACCTTCAAATTGCTATATTTTATTGTTGTGACACGATTCATGGACAGCTAAACGGTAACTGCACACTATACGTTGCTATGGCTGGCCTCACTCTTCTCGCTTACTTCCATCCAAATGTGTTTTAAATAAATGAATAAATGGAAGAGATGGGTTTAGATATGTTTCATTGATGTGGTTGTTCATATAAACAGGTTTATACGCTGCTGTGCAACACATCTCAGGCAGCAAAGACATTCTGTAAGTTAAGAGCAACTTACCTGACATCATAGGCAATGGAAGCGGTGAATCCAGACGTGTTAATCCAATCAGGGAACTGAAAGGACAGAACACACATTCATTGACTGGTTTCTTCAAGCCACACACAAAGTAAACACGCTATTTTAAAACCAAAAGCACTGTTATGTGATAAAACAATTCGTGCACAGGCGTCACTCACTATTACGAGCGTAGAAATAAGAATTTGAGAATGATGTCTTAAATTCATCAAAGAAAGAAACCGAATACCGCAGACGTACAATTAAAACACTGAAATTGCTTCTAATTAGATCACAGTGGCATTTATTAAAATTTATTAACGCTAATATTTAACGTAAGTAATTACTATCATGTCAAGTTACGTAAGTGTAATTAATGTTAAACGCTGTCCAATTTAACGACTGCCTGCAAACGCGACGAAGCACCACGCGTGTCATCAGCTTGACAGTTGACTGGCTGGTAGCACGAGGCTTGAGTAAGCCACGCACGCCGTCGGAGCGCTTGCGCAAATATCTAACACACGACGTCGCCAACACTTGTGTGATGCTTTACCCAAGCAAGCAATCAGCCACCCCCGCACCCTTCTCGCGACCCATCAAACGCCCTCTCTCCCATTTTTACAATAGAGACTACAGAAAAAAAAAATAGATCCGGCCCTTGATGCCAACTCTTTCTCACTCACGTGAACACATATCGGCTCGTCATCCACTCCCAGACACTAGCGTAACGAAACTCTTTCATGCAAACGCAACCCCTCTCCCATTGAAATGCGGTTTCTTTCACACTTACCCCACCTTTAACCACGTTGCCAATACAGTTGTCAGTTTCAAATGAATTACTTGGTCACAGCGTATGGTGCTTATAATAGATAGAAAGCTGCCAAAATCTGTCTGAATGCCATGCAAGAATATTTCTTATAACTCTATTGTTATCAAAGAATGTTAGGGTTTCTTTTCATAAAAATTGTGCAAGGTAACCTTCTTTTTCATATTTAAACTTGAAGTTGTACGAGAATGGGAAGGATTGTCGCGCCTCTGTTCGGCGAAATGAATACATAGTTCGTACTTCTTTCAAAAGACAGTTCCCCCATCTATCTGCACCTCACAATACTCAGTGTAGTGTTCCATTAATATAGATGGCACATCCAGACCTGTCAGAGACAGATGGCTCCTATTTAACAACTGACAATCAACACCTTCCCTTATTCACACTTGTGATATACTTTTCCCTTTATCAGTAATTCACAAATCTTGCTGTGTATCTCATTTCTTTTATGTACAGCGCCATTCCAAGCATTGGATATTACACACTGAACTCTGATAATTATGCTACTTTCCATCTATGACAAAAATTATCTTATTAGAAGCTATAAATTTGTATTAATCGAATACCAGACAAAATTTCAGAATCTTAAGTGGAATCGTACTTGATAATCCTTTTTCGTGACCCTAGCAGTGTTGCCAAAGGTTCAAATAATGAATTAAAAGTAAAGGAGGCCACGCGGTCTACAGTATAATACTATTGTGACGTGTTTCATGACAATCGTTACGCACGTTCTAAAGTTATGAAGGACAAATACAAAGTTAGGCGTACATAAAAGAAAGAAGATGTCACAAAGACTGTTTCTTCTTTTAAGCAATAAGGCTACGAGGAACGGTAATGTCTGCAATGCATACAACAATACTGACTCAATTGAGCAAAATGTTTGACGAGCTAATAGTCGCTAAGCTGCTCAAGAAATTATCCCTGCTCTATGAAATCCGATTGCTCATTACTGTGTTCAGAATATCCAGTCAGCGTATCATGTTATAGGTCAAATTCCCTGGGGAGTATTGATGGAAGTTAGAAGAATGCGTTTTGTTGATTCTGGACTCGGAGTCCGGAGTTTTCAAGGATTTCCGTTCGTCAGAAATGACAGACTACATGTTTGAGGATTAAAACAGGCCTGCAACCCCTTCCATTCATAAAGATTCCACAAGTGGAATAATAAGATTACTCCTCAGTAATGTTAATACGACAGAAGCAACTGAATGACATTCGCCATCCATATTCAGTTGGATCTGATATGTACATTTAGAGAATCCACTGAGGCATTTGCTTAATACTTTACGCCATTCTGAGTACAACACTGGAAAATTAATGCTTGTAATCTCAGTCTTCAATCTTCACATGTCTTTCAACAATCTAAATAAGGTCATTCAATCCAATATGGAATAGGAAATATCGTAATGTTTTAGGGGGACGAGAGAAAAAATCATTCACTTAGATTCAACGGTTACCTTGTCGAGACCTTTATGTCTGCATATTATTAAGTTTGATGGCACTTTATTAAGGGTCCTCATGAATACGGCCAAATGAATGATCAGTCCGAAGATACCTTAAGAAGAAAGAAGGAACACACAGTCTATATATACATATATACGTACATAGATATATAAACAACAAAAAAAACTACGTTGCCTGTAGTCCGCAAGCGAACTATACTGACCTAGCGACCGCCGCTTGTCGGCGAAGTTAGTGCCAACTTTTGAGGATAGAGGGTGTCATGTAGTCAGCGCAAGGTACCCCCACGGCCATCAATCTCCGTTTTCTAGACCGGAGCCGCCATTTCCTTGAAATAGATTCTCAATTATCCTCACGAGGCTAAGTGGACTCCGTTCCAGATCCACTATTTCCCAGAAACTCTGGCAGCGCCGGGAATCAAAAACGGAACCCCTGGATCTGTAGGCAGGAACTCTGACCACTAGACCACAGAGGCGGTAGCACATAGATATATCTCCAAATAATTTAATTTCACAACAGAATACGAGACGTCATAATATTTTTTTTTGTTCAAATATATCCAGCAAGGAAACAGATTTTCCTGTACTCCACAGCGTCCAGACTGACTCTGGGGCTCACTCAATCTCCTATATAATGGGTACTGGGGGACTCCATCCCTGATAGTAAAATGACAGGGGAGTGAATTTTACCATTCACATCCGTCTAGTGCTGAGGTCAAGAATGGTGGAGCTACATCTCCACCCCCAAACACGACTTCATGGCATGGTGCTTCGGTAATTAAGCACAGGTACAACTTAGCCTCCATCTTTATTGAGAAATTATGTACCGAACTGTATGAGTTCAACCACGGAACACAAGGGCTTTAACAATGTTCTTTCCTAGATTATCCCTTTCACTTCAATTTTTGAACTGCCGAGCCAGTGTGTATAGCATTAAAGCTCTAAAAGTACGTATATTTGGGAGGTGATGGACTCAAGTCTCGGCCGGTACAACGCATTACCTGACCACGGCTTTTGTTGGCTCTTCTCGTTCCCTCCAGACAGATGCTAGGATAGTACCTCGATTAGGTTATGATAATTACATCTCAAATTCGTTCACCATTCACCAGTCATCCTAGGAACCAGTCGAAGCTATAGCCCTGTCATCTGGGATAATGAGAGAGTTGTAAATAATTCAAGAAATAATTTCTTAAGTAGTTTTTTATTGCTAGTGGGGTGGGACTAAGTTCCTTGTCCTGCGGCCACTTCTGGCCTATTGTACCAGCCCCAGATGATATGTGAGGGTGAGGAGCAATTGGTGGAATGAAGATTGGCAGCGGAAACCGAAATATTAGGAGAAAAACTGCCCCAGCGCCACTTTGTCCACCACAAATCCCACTTGACCAGACCCAGGATCGAACACGGGCCGCCGCCGTGGGAAGCCAGCGACTAACCGCTTGAGCTATGGCGCGGCCTAATTTCTGAAGTAACTGAGCAACATGAACCTAATCTCATAGAAATCATTAAGTTGTCTGTCTAAGCGGTATGACCTAAGCAGTTATTTTACTGTAATTCAAAGAGTTTCAAAACAGTCACCTACATATTCGGCTATTCGATGAATTCTGTATTCCACTGCTGTATTGCATACTCTCCAATCGACTGTCTGTCTCCGTCTCTCTATCCTCTAACTCGGCGTAACTGAAAACATTAAGCAATCTCTCGTAAATTAAGAGCATTTTTTTAATTCGCTTAGCGGGGGTGGAGTCCAGCTGGGTCCACTCGGCACGTCGGCCACTGATTGGCCTATTGTAGTCTGCCCCGGGTGGTTATGATGATGGAAAATTTGGTGGAATGAAGATTGGCAGGGGAAACCGAAGTACTCGAGGAAAACCCACCCCAGCGCCACGTTCTCCATCACAAATCTCACTTGACGAGACACGGGCTCGAATCCGGGCCGCCGAGGTGGGAAGCCAGCAACTAACCGCTTGAGCTATGGCACGGGCGTTACATTACATTTAGTGTATGCAAAAAAGAATGTATTTTTGCTAAATTAAGATCCTCACAGTATCTGGTGCAGTCTGATAAACGTAACCGCCATCTTTGAACCGACTGTCTAGATAATGTGGGACTCTCAACGTCTCACAACCCTATGGGCCTTCACAGCCTGTTACAGGGATGGCTTTACTTTTTACTTTTTACATGAGAGGAAGAAACCTTCTGTGAATTCATGGCCTTGCATTAACATGATATTCCAATCGCGAACTCACCTGACCAATTTGGAAGTAATGGCCTTGTATTAACATGATATTCCAACCCCGAATTCATTTGACCAATTTGGATTATATACGGTACAAAACTACAATTTCGCCTGTAATTTTGTATGAGTGTAAAACTTGATTTCACATATGAAGAGAACATTGACTGAGAGTGTTTGAGAACAAGGTTCTCGTGAGAATACTTGGACCTGCAAGAGCTGAAGCAGCAGGAGAATGGCCAAACCAATGGCAATGAGATGCAGTAGGCATATAGCAAGCATGGGAACCAAGTACATGCAAAGTTTCTGGACAACCCAAAACTAAGAGATCATTAGGAATATCTAGGTACTTTTTTTTCGCTGCCTCTACAGTCCCCCTGGGCCCTGGCTTCTGGTTTTCAGTTTTATGATCATTTTACAGGCGGTAGGACTCTTTGGACGAGTGATCAGCTTGTGGCAAGATCTCTACCTGAACACAGGACAACACAAACACAGAATAAACGCATACACACACCAAACATCCACGCCTTGTGTGGGATTGGAATCCACAATATCGGCTTTGGAGCGAGCGAAGAGAGTACGTACCTTAGACCAGTGTTCCGCAACCGGTGTGCCGTCAGAAGGTGAAAGGTGTGACGTGAACTTTTACCTATTGTAAGAAATTAATTGTCGAATTTAATTAGTTTTATTTTATTCCAGTTACCGTGTTTCACATGCTTGTATTTCATTCTCAGCCACTGCACTAATTAAATCTACACAGTGGGTAGTTTAGTCCAGTGGTTCTCAAACTTTGTGAAACCGCGGTCCAGTAAATTCATCCTTTATAAGACGAGGGCCCTGCATAATTCATGCCAGGGCCCAGGCTGCGGCCCGGCGGTTGAGAACCACTGCTTTAAACGTATATTCATTCGCATCTCTGCATCAAATGACATTCTTCTTGAGGTCAACGATAAAGAAAAAGTACGAATGTATATATATCTAAGTATCATATCATGAGTGCGTAGAGGGGAGTGGAGATTAAGCTCCATGCATTTTAATCTCGACACCAAACTGAGATATATGGTTCGCTTCACGCTCTAGACGCCCTATCCTCGGAGAAGTGTTCCGCAGCAGTCATTGGGTAGGAAGTTATAGCATATCCGATAGCCGGTGCACTCCTGCGTCCAGCCTACATCCGTTTGGTTCACTGACTCCCAAGTCCCAAATCAAATGATGGTGACAGCTGTCCTTAAAAAAATAATTTATGGAAGCATGCTAAACGCATATTATTCACTGAAGAAGATCTATGCATACCTGTGGAAGAACTTTAAATTTCAATATGAGTACATACTGATCTACGTGTAGGAAAACGAGCAAGAAATCGTGTCAATTGAAACAAAATTGCGCATTGTTCAGTGAAGTTTTCAGTTCGTTAGAACATGTCCAATTTTTCTCTCTGATATAGAATTTAATTTATTTTCAACCTTGTACTTACATTCACTCTTGAGTTCTCACTGCTATAATTTTATCTGCTAAAGAAAAAGGACACTTGTCCACTGACGGGCGTCATGAATGACACGAAACTCATCAAGGCCATAGACGGATCTGCCTGAATAAGTAGTGTACTCGTACTTTGCTGCGAATACAGGGGGGAAAAATTTTCGTGATAAACACTGAAAGTATCCTGAAGATGGAAATACAAACGTGTATCAAGTCCAAAGTATTCCTGGATGCCAGAGCTTCAAAAGGTAACAACGCAGCAGAATAGAACCAATCCTCTGAATTACAGCACTATTGCTTTCGCTGCGAATTCAGGCTCATTTTATTAGCGACGTGAAAGGCGTTCTTTTCACATTCAGCGGGATGAACAATGAAATTAAATTGCTCCCAACTTTTTACCCTCCCTCCTTCCCCCACCTTATTTCTTCATCTTCCTTCTGACCAAATTAATGCATTGTGGTATAGTTATTTTCCCTATGCTGCCACTATTCAACTGTAGAATCATCTCTCTCTCTCTCTCTCTTGTGCCTTGCCTAATTGTGGTTCCGAATGAAATAGGCGCTCTTTGTGTCCATGAGATGAATTGACGTTGCAGCAGCAAACTAGAACACAGTGTGACCTTCTTCGTCTCTTACCCGCTCTGGCCTTTGGGGTGGTATCCACCCCCTGTGATACTTCTCCCTTTTCATCCCTTATCTTGCTATGCGTCTCCTCTTTATTCCATTCAGAAGGTGCAGACAGAGACAGAACCCCGACAAGAATACTCGTGCACTGGCTACACAGACAATAGCAAAGACTTAGAGACTTTTATTTTTTTACTTTCGCACTTTAATAACCATAATAGCTGACAAAACCGCGCTGATTTCGTGGACGAACGTAACACAAAAGCTCGATTCTGAATAGACAGACTCATTGTATGACGAACAAGGAGCGTTTGTATGAGGGGTGTGTGTCTTTCTCTTCCGCTTTTGTCACAAGTTTTGGATTTCTGAAAGATTTCCGTGAGTGAGTGAACAAGAGAATGAGGGGGAGAGAGCGGGCGCGAGCTACCCCTGGAGCTTCTGCGGTCTTGTCAGAGGGGTGGAAGAAGGCCTCGACGAGGAGTACCTCCACTGTCTCCTCCATAAGCACTTTCTACACAATAACGAGAGAAAGACAGCAGGAGTCGGCCTGTGCTGTGTATGGTGATGGCAGAAGATGCAGTCAACACAACTCCAGCAAATACAAAGCAACTTTCGATGATTTTTTCTACACCCCCATCCTTTTCTATTTCTCCCTTCCCTTACTTCGCTTTCCTCGTCATCACCTCCATCCAGTTCTCTTTCCTCAGAGATACCGACTTCCATTTTCCTGGCATGTGTCAAACTTTCCGACAAGAAAGAATTTGGATTGAATGACTTCATAGAAAAGGAGATACAGTATAAAGATTGCTTGGAGAAGTCTTCTGCTGTTGTGATAAGGTAGTACAAAATACATTTTATAGTAAAATAATAGAAAGTCTCTTTCGCACGAACTTGAAACACTGGCGTCTTCTTTTCTGACAACTTGGAACCTATGGCTTTACGTATACGGTGTTTTGAAACTGGTAGAAATGGAAATAGGTACTTTGGAAATTCTTTATTACAAGATTGACATTAACCGAAGAATATAAAAGGTACCCAGGAAGCCAGGCAACCAATCGTACTCATCCAATTATTGCCAGTGTAGAAGTAAGCGTGGCCATCAGAAGTGGGTGGCATGTGGGCAGATAGACGCTTTACTTGAAGACTTACGTGAATTCCTGCATGTATATCGCTAATTATTTATCAGGCAAAAAAAGGGTAAAGCTATCGCTGTAACAGGTTGTGGAGGCTCATAGGGTTGTGAGACGTCTAGGCTGACACATTTTCTAGATAATCGGCTCACAGATGGCGGTGAGGATGTCAACCATACACACCAGCTGCCCTTTACCCCCAGGAAGATTTCTGGTATTTATTTTTTTTAAAGACTGAGTCGACCATGGGGCCATGATGCTCTTAGAAGGACATCAATCGCAAAATCCAATGACATCCTTGGGAATCGAACCCGCGACCTTCCGGTCTGTAGCATAGTGCAATAATCAAATACGCTGTCGCATGTCCCAATTATTTGACAGAGAGAAAGCTATGAAAATTAAATTAAATGCATATTTTGTGTCTAATGTACAGTCTCTGTAAGCCTATTTTTCGAGACAGACAAAAGAAATGTTATACGGTAAAGGTAAGGCAAAGTTGTCACGGTGCTTAATTAATTTAGCACCATACTATGACGACGTATGGAAGAATGTAGGTATGGCTCCACCATTCTTGACCTCAAAGCAAGATAGGAGTGAGTGGTCAGCTTCACGCTCATGCCGCCTTTTCCCAGGGAAACAGCCCTTCCCCGGTATCTATTTAATAGGAGGCTGGTCTGGACTTTGTGAAGAGAAAAACATCTTACCCCTTCCGGAAATCGAGATCCGGCGGTCCAACACGTAGCCCGTCACTATATCGACTGAGCTATCTATACTCTCAATGTTATTCCTACAATTTATAGACTTTTATACTGAACCATGGTTTTCAGAACACAATCACAGTGAAGAAAATAAATTACACGAAAGAATGCCTTTACGGTGACTAGACAGCGTTACAACCAGACTTATTATATTCTCTCGATGCATCGCTGTATTATATTCTGAATCCTATCACTCACTCATGGAGTTGAGCCCTTCTCGAGAAGCTGCCAACTGTGCAGCTACTCAAGAACTTCCCAGCATTTATGGAACCCCAGGGTTCATTACCGTGTTTACAAGAGCCCTCCAATGGTCCCTATCCTGAGCCACATAAATCCAATCCTATTTCTCCAAGATACATTTTTTAATCTTATATAAAACAATTTATATATAGTTAGTTTTCATTTACAGTGCGCTTTGAGGGTAGTTATTTAAGCCGTAACACTGTTTTTTTTTCGTTCAGTGCGCCTACATAATTTCGACTTCTACTCAATTTGATTATTGTTATGTAAGAGTATACAGGTAGAGTATAGAGATGTATTAATTATTTAATTCATAATTACTTTTTTCATGATGGACCGTTAAAAGCGTTATGTTTGTGCAGAACTACTTTTCCGATAATAGTGTTTCCAGATACACGCTCGCATGTTTTACTACGTATAGGATTAAAGAGGCATTATACCATTATTTTGTTGCTGATTTTGGTTTCGTGTCAAACTCACGTTGTTTAGTTCTATCTACATTCCGTTCTACTCAAGAACCTGCATCTAATTTCCACATATAACCAACTACCGAAGAATGTACTGCGCTCCCATTCCAACATCGTCTAGTTATAAAATAAGAGTTCTGTTGTTATCTGCTTCTGCAGCAGGGACGAGCATTTGCAATCATTCCCCTCCCAAACAGGACAGCTGAGCAACCAGTGCAGTTGCTCATTCTACTAGGCTTGGGCCACAACAATGAAGTACTCGATCCAAACACAAAACAGGTGAAACTATGCACTGAGAGGCTTTTGTATGTAACCATAGGAGCGATCATTTACCAAACGAATGTCGTGTATGGGATAAGGGCAACAATTGCTCGCAAGTCTGCCAACATTTGAGACATCACACGCAGTGCTACGTCATGTTGAGCCTGCACCGTGTTAAGCTGTATGTTCACAGATGCGCTTTGTTGACATGGGTAACTGCAAGTGAGAAACTGTATTTGCTTAAGATATGAGGCGAGCTGAAGGCGGGATAGTTTAGTCAGCAAAGCGATGGACTACGTGCAGGACGGACAGGGTTCGATTATCGGGAGGGAAAAGAGAATTTTCTGTTCTCCATAGCGTCTAGACCGGCTCTGAGGCCCACCCACCTAAAATCCAAAGGGTACTGGGGCCCTTTCCTCGAGGATAAAGCGGTCAGGGCGTGATGCTCACCACTCATCTCCATCTAGTGCCTAGGTCAAGAACGATGAAGCTATACCTCCACTGCACCATATGTCTTCATGCCATAGTGTTTAATTAAGCAAAGGAACGAAATGATATGTATCCGAGGCGAGTTCTCACAAACGGGGAGAGAGAAGACCAGAATTCCAAACGAGTCAGACAGATAGGCTACTTCGCCACAGAACGACTGCAGATAATTTTTCATCGTTTATATTTTCAATTTTAAATTAGGCGAGAGCTGCCGAAACCGTACCTATTAAGGAATTCCAGTTTCTTGCGGAAAGGGTGTCGACGTTTACGTACATATAAATGAATCATGTACTATATGTACATATGGCTATAACTTGCATTTATTTTTCTGTGTTTCATCAAAATGAATTTCAATGTGTATAATAAGAAATTTTTGCAAGTCTGTCGAAAATGTACGATTTGGGCAATCTGGGTTCCTAAATTATTTTTACAGTTACAAAATTGTACCAAAGGGTTAAACATTCAATAAACAAGGCAAAGGAAACGACACTGAAAACTGAAATTAAACATGAATTTAATTAAATTTGTCGAAACATTAATAATAAAAAATATGCGTGGATAAGTAATTGAGCTTAAAAAAGTTAGCAATGAAGGTAAAGTTGTCCCTATGCTTAATTAATTAACCGCTATGTCATAAAGACATTTGGGGGAGTGGAGGTATAGCTCCATCATTGTTGACCTGGACATTAGATGGGGGAGAGTGATCAGCTTCACGCCCGGGCCGCATTACCTCCAGAAAAATCGCTTCTGGAACACATTGGATAGGAAGCTGGGTGAGCCCCAGAGCCGGTATGGATGCTGTGGTAAAGAGAAAAAACTTGCACTTGCAGGGGATAGAACCCCGGCCGTTCAGCCCGTCGCTATACCACCTGAGCTATTCCGACTCCTACTTTAGCAATAAACACGCGAATACTCGTAAACAGATGTACCTGTATGGACTCTTTTCAGCCTTAATTCTCTTTGAGTATTCTGAAATAGTGGTTAGCAATGTTCCTTCGGATTCAGAGGTTTCCGCTTCAAATATCGGACCTAGATACAGATTATCCTGACTAATGCTATTCGTGGTTTCATTCAGTCCCTGAAAGCAATTTCCTCGTTATCTTGAAATAGGCCACTACCATTTCCACATTCATACTTCGTTCATAATCATTATCACTTGTAACCTGATCCTATAAAACCTAAGCAGCAGACACAAAGACATAGGACCTGCGCCTAGACACCACCTCATGATGTCAAATTTGACAGCGAAAGCAAACACATTTCTGCGAGTACATAACATATACAGCGTAGAAATGATAAGCGGGACGCTTAGGCCGCTTTACCTGCAAGTCTTCATGCAAAGTGATTGATTTTTTAACTAAAACTGAAAAGGGTTTGACACATTTATCAAATTTCATGAAAATTTTCCATTGGTTCTCGAGTTATTTCATGCGTATAAACAGATGGATGGATGTAAGGAACTTTTTTTTATTGCTAGTGAAGTCGGGCTAAGTCCCTTGTACTGCGGTCACTTCTGGCCCATTGTAACAGCCCCAGATGATAGGTGAGGGTGATTGTGGAGCAATTGGTGGAATGAAGATTGGCAGGGGAAACCAAAATATTCGGAGAAAAACTGTCCCAGCGCCACTTTGTCCACCACAAATCCCACTTGATCAGACCCGGGATCGAACACGGGCCGCCGCCATGGGAAGCCAGCGACTAACCGCTTGAGCTATGGCGCGGTCTATGTAACGAACTTGATATACGCTCTGCAGGGTTACGAAAGAGAAAAGGAACCAATAACAAACATGTAACTGTAACGACATTCGGTGACCTGAAGTCGGCAGTAAAATCAAGTCCCGAAACGTTCTATTGTATGAAGCGTACTTCAGACGACGAAAAGTAAGAAATATAGTACTGATATTGGACCACTGCAGCAGTCAAATGTGGCCTACTAAAAGTTATCCCACAGTAAACTGCAAAGACAGCTCTCAACCGCGTCTGTCGTATTCTGATTACCCTCGCCTTGAAACTAAACAGATATACCACCGTACCACCATTTGGTGACTTTTGGTATTTCTTACGCAACTTTATCTATGCGGTCGAAAAGAACACTAAATGCACTTATTAATTTATTTCGTTAAATGAGATGACTTTCAACATTGTCCATAGTACACAGGTTGGCCAAAAAGTCAGTTAACTGTTTAGTAAATTGTACATTGAAATACGTTAGAAATTTATTTATTACGTATTGAATTTAAAGAAATATTTGAAATGAGAATATACGTGTTGAAACCACAGCTCATAACATTGTGATACCGTTCTACAGATTGATTGGAAGTTTTATATCTGATCATTCTCATTGATTCCTTTCGTATATCTGGTTTTGAACTATCTCATGACACACATTTAGCGCTAAACTATTTCAATAATATTGTTGTTCGATTGACATATATAATAAACTCCATAACACTGGCTGGATGAAAGAGGTGTTGACAAAAACTCGTAGAAAATAATTCAAGTTGTCTAAATACATTTTCAACACAAGTGGCAGGACTGCGAATAAAGTGTTTAGCGGACCACGTATGAGGCAACAAAAGGAAACGTGTCAAATAAATACACGATGGAACACCAAGTATGCCCACTTCAGGGCCGCTTTATGATTCCATATACCGTATTTACGCATGTATAGGCCGCACATTTTTTGCCAAAAATTCAAGAGGAAAACTGGGTTGCGGCTTATATTCGAAATATTCGAAATCACACTTCATTTAAAAAAATATATATTCATAACTAGTAATACAGGGTGTAACACTCCTGAAATAATATTCCAAGAAAATTATTTTTTCTATAATTTCTGTCTGAAAATTGTGCTGCGGCCTATACACGCACGCGGCCTATACATGCGTAAATACGGTATTTTAAACTTTACAATGGCCATATACCATTTTCCTTTCACAGGTGATCCCTTCATTAGAAAACTGCTATAACTTACACATTTTATGAAGTCTAAGAAAATAGGCTTATGCGGACTGGAAAAGAAATCTGAATAGAAGAAAGAATTACGCTAAATAAAAGAAGAAGCCATCCGAGGCAATAGTGGCAGGCGACTGATGAGAATTGGAAATGATGTCTTTATGTTAATGTGAGTGATGTCCCATCCCCTTACAAAGCATAACCGACGAGGGAAGTACATTGAATGACCGTCTGTCCGTATACATAGAGTGAAGCAGCCCATTACGAACTCGCAATGAAAGGAACAAGCACATTCGCATCACAATGGCGCAGAAGTGCTAACTGTTTTACATTATGCAAACAAAAGTTTCATATAGGCAGAGGGAACACAGCAAGATATAAATGGCTGCGCAAGCAGGAAGAGAAATGGCAGTATAGGAAAGAATGGAGTTGGGAATAAAAGAAGAACGGACGACAACAATAATAACGTGAATACACCCGGAATCGGCTATTGTTGCGAGAGGTTTTTCTTTTAACTTGGGAGCACTGTAAGTCTCACATTGTACGATCATTTACAAGAGCATAGGAGAAGCCGGGATACGATCCAAGATGTGGAGTAAATTTTACTGTAACAACGCTTCTATAAAATCAGACCACTGGATCACGTGTGGTATATAGGCCTAACTCCAACACCACTCAGAACATTATAACGAAACGCGCCAGAGCATGAGTGGATTAAGGACACATTCAATTTTCTTTTCCTCTCTTTAAAACCACATTTTCTTCACTACTTCATATTATTATACTTATTTCACTCTATTTGATTTACACTCCTTTATGTTATTCTATTTTGGTCCCTTCATTTTCGTCTAAATATTAATCTAACTCCCTTTTTCCTTCTTTGAGTTAAATGCGTAAATTTAATGCTTAATCTTCTGTGAACCCTGCCTGGGTCTAACCTTCATGTGTGATAATATTTTAAGTTAGGCCAACGTTAACTCTGCTTTACGTGTTTCTTTTCCCCTAACGGTTTCATATGGCTGTGAAATGTCTCGTTATCTGACATACATGTTTCAAAGCTAGGGTAAAGTGATATTTTGTTCTTTCCTCTTGCTCTCCTTAGGAGCATAAAGTTGATTTCTCAGTTTCATGATTATTTTACAGACGGTAGGACTCCTTGGACGGGTGATCAGCCCGTCGCAAGGCCTCTACCTAAACACAAGACAACACAAACACAGAATAAAAGCATACACACACCAAACATCTATGCCTTGTGTGGAATTCGAACCCACGATCCCGGCTTCCGAGCGAGCGAAGACAGTACATGCCTTGGACCGCTCGGACACCGTGACCGGCGTTAAGTGATATGGATGGGGAAAAAAAAAACGTAGGTGAGTATGTATTAAGAAAATCCCGTAACGTGGCTTGTCCTCAAGTTGCGGATAGAGAACACGAAGTAGTCGCGAACAGCCGACAATAATACTAGTGTTACGGAGTTTTCCACAGGACCTTGAACAGGCACTTGTGAACAGGGTAATGAACATCTGGTTTCAGTAAAGGGCGGGGAATTTCAATGGATGATCAACTACTAACCTTTCAAGAATAACTGCCCCACAGATTTTGTCAGTTCAAAAATCCCGATGAACAAGAGATCCATGCTGGGGCAGCATCATTAACTTCTCCCTGTAACTTACTCTTTTCATAACACGAAAGATTTTTGTTTGAATATGTAGACGCTTTGAAGGATGTCCCTTATCAAGGTTCATTCACATTAACAAATACTTTTCCATATTCAAGTTCCTGTCTTCAGGTCACATGTTACTTTTCTGGCGCGAAAAGGGTCACGCCGACCTTTTAGAGAAAAATCTAAGTGGTAATGGTATTCAAAATCACGGAAGAAATCTTCTACGAACTGTTCCAGCAGCTAACTTGTGTGACTCAGACAAACCATGAAGACGTTAGTCTAAACATTAAGCTCTAGGACAGGGCGCAGAATTAGCCCCAGTTCCGCTAACACAGACCCTTATCAGCGCCTCGCTGCAACTGGTCCTCTCACTGAACACTGCTGACACGACAATTAGATTTACGGGCAAAGATAAACCACATGCAGAGACCTTCCTGCCTCTGCATTACTTGGAAATGCGATAAAAGTTTACGTTTGAGCCTTTCGGCCATTAACACGCATGTACACGTACCTTTTACTTGATCTTCTCCCTACACTGGCTAATGTTTACGTATGGGTGTATTTTGTGTTATCGGTCATCTACATGTTAGTGCAATGCCTTTCGATTTGTCTTAATTATGATATTAAAATATCAAATATATTTTCACGATTTATGTATGTGTCTGTACACGGGGTATAGTTTGATGAATGAATTTACTGACCACTTACACACCACTCGGAAATACAAGTACTTACAGCGCTATCGCTATCTCTACAATTCATAAATAACCACAGCACTCGCTAAGCCTTTTTCCAGCCTGCTGTGTCTTCGTCAGCAATTTCCTAGCAAAGGCTTCTAACAGTGGGGAATATTCAGCTCCATGCGCTCAAGTTCTGTCTTCACAGCCTCCCGTGCAGAACTCGCTGTCAACTCACTGTCAACTGAACTATAGCGCCATCTCTTCTCAGCCTCCCTTGCAGAACTCAGCTCTCAATTACGAATGTCAGGCTGGCGACCACATCACACCACCCTCTTAGTCTTCTCTTCACAGGCTGACTTTCAACTGACAACTCCCAGGCTGGGTCAAAGTCAAAGTCACATTGCAACTGACGATCAGTTAGTTAGTCAGTCAATCAATAAGTCTTGGTGTCGAACCCCATCTGAGGCTCATGACTGGATGTTTATTACCGTTTTACAGTTACGGACTTGTTTTTGTGGGGCACCCTCTCTGACAAGAGGACGGGTCTGTCTTTTGTACATGTTGTTGGTCCTTCTTAGCGCAGTCTTTCTCAGGTCTGAGTCCCTTGGGACTCGCGACCATATTTTACTGTTTCAGATTTGAGACTTCCGTTTTCGTCGCCTCCTACGACTCGCAGGGTCACGGTGGAGGTATTCGAAACCGCCTCCACACGGGTGGGGACTCTCTAGGCTGGGTCTCCCCAGTTGTCTTCGAGATAATTTCTCAGAACGGACCTCATAGAAACCCCCGTTTCCAAGAGTAACTCTATTGTTGTGTGTGCATACGCATTGCCACGGGAACGTGTTTACCGATCCGTTGTCTAGAAACGGTTTGCATAAAACCGTTGTTTATTTGTCTATTGAATAGCAAAGGCTGTACACGCTACGATATGGTCATGATATTTCAGTTATAATGCCTTATATAATCGGTTAACTGACTGTGGTATATTTTGTGTCACGTAATAAAGGCCGGTGTCGTGTTTTGTCGTTGTGGGTTTGTGGAGTTCTTTCGGACATGAGTATATATTGGTGAGCGTTGGGAGTTACGGTGTTTCTCATTTGCCAGAATGTTTTAATTGTAGTCGATGGATATATTGTCAGATTGGTTCCACAGTAAGTTTTATGTAGTGTTGTACTGCAGACTGCCGTTGTATTTTATTGCTGTCAGTTCTGTATCGTAGTTTATGTGCGTGATCTCATAATGGTGAGCGTTTTGATCGCGAAAGTTGATGGCACGGAACAGCACCATTTCCACACAAAATCATCATCAGTAGCATCACCATTTTTTATCTCACAAAAAGTAAATAGATACATGCTGTGTTATCTCATTAGGCGAGTTTTCGTTATGCGATGTTGACACACCGCGATGGAAAGACCACTTGCTTATTTGTGGCCTGTTTAACGACGCAGTCAACATTACAGGCTGCAGACTTATAATATCGAATGGTAGACTGATACTGATTCATAAATTAGAAATGATACAGCAGAAAACTGATGTAACCTCTCTCTCTCTTTCTATGGCTCTACAGCCCCTTGGGTCTTGGCCGCTTTTTCAGTTTCTTACTCCTGTACACAGTCGGTAGGATTCCTTGGACTGGTTATCAACTCATCGCAAGGCCACTACCTACAAATACAACAATAAACACAGAATAAACGTACAGAGATATCTATGACTCGAATGGGATTCGAACCCACGACCCCAATGTTCGAGAGGGCGAAGACAGTTCATGTCTTGGACCGCGAGACCACTATGACCGGCAGATGTAACCTTGTTTGAGGTACTATCCCAGAATTTTATTGGAGGGGCTGAGAAACCCATGAAACAACCCAGGACAGTTGGGCCTTTTCTGAATTCAATTAAGAAACTTTACGTTTTACCCAGATTGTTCAGTTGTGATGGAGATGTTAAGGAACACTGTTTCAACCAAGTAGGTTCAATTAAGATATAAAGTTACTGAGCATGTTGCAATTGAACACAAAACATTGTGGGCCTACAGACGAGGTGCAGGAAAAACTTCACATTTGTTCTCACTCAACAAACTGATTTTATAAAATTATTTTTCAGAAGTGCAACTAATGCATTGAAGTAGGAATTACCGTAATTTTTCTCTGTAACTAAATTTCATTTTGAATCATTAGTCAAAGGTCCTCAATTTTCCTGACTCCATCAGTATAATGCTTTCCGTTGGGTCCTAAATCAGTCTTGCTGATTCGCCCTGCATTTGATATTCATTCCTTAATGACAATTCCTCTGTTGCTCCTTCGGATCACAGAGTGATCGCCACGCTGAACTGCCACTGATCCACAAATTTCAACTAGTTTTCACATCCTGTGACCACAAACACGGCACTGCAGATCGCTATTCTTGTTTAGCGCATTCTGTGAATCAAGCGGCTACGCTAAACGCAACTAACACGAATGTTCTCACAGCTCATAAGACAGCGAAATGAGGAATAAATAATATTTTATATCAGCCATCAACTTCAGTGCCGTGACGTCACTTTTGACGTGAACTAAAGTTGCTCCTACTTTTCTACTTCCCTTATAATTAAGAGTTCCAATTACAATTACTTAGAACCCTCGGTCACCCAGCCCGTAGCCAGTCGCCATACCGACTGAGCTATCCTCGCTCTCTAGTTCATCATTCTCTCATCCTTCAGTAATGAATAACTGTAAGATATGAAGCTCTCACAGTGGCTGAAGGCACTGAAATTCCTTCGGGAAGTCAGCAGTTTCAGTTGGTTAAAACTGACCGACGTTGCAGGGATCATATCTGTCGCCGTCATCAGGACCTGGTCAGATGTTCCTCGATCGTCAGTCATTTTTATCTAATTGACACAGTTTAGAGCTCGACGTATTATTAACATTAGCTTCAGCGAAATATTCCATCCTTACATCACCAGCAGCCTTTACAGAGAGGTAAAGTAAAAGTAAAGCTACCCCTGTAACAGGCCATGAAGGCCCATAGGGGTGTGAGACGTTGAGGGTCCCACACTATCTAGACCAGTGCTGTCCAACGTTCTTATTTAGTCGGGCACAATTCACTGATGCCTATGGAGGTGCGGGCGCCGCCACCGCCCCCGCCGCCGCCGCCGCCACCGCCAC